>NC_036842.1:90220834-90224502 GCF_002910315.2 Salvelinus sp. IW2-2015
TCTCTCTCTCATACCATCTCTCTCTCGCTCTCGCTGTAAAGCTCTTGTTTTTCTTCTGATCTTCATTTGCACCGCTATAAACAGTGTTTCAGTTGTTGTTTCTGTACCACTGTCCGTGCAGAAGTCAATGTCTTCTTTCTAATGATGAAAATGGGGTTCAGCGAAGCCTCATGATTTTTTTACAAGACAAAAAAAACACACAAACTAAAATACACACTGAAAAATCTGTATTTGGATGTGAATTTTTGAATACTGCTTGAGTTTGGATCGTGTGCTCCGTAACATAGTACTGTAAAAAGACCCAAATCATCTAGAAGACTGGGTCAGATGTGGCTGAGCGGTCTGGGCCTGTGGCACGGCACGGCAGTGCCTTGCTGCTCTAGCTGGGCTTTGGGGACACTGACGTAATGGTCTGTAACTCTGGATAGACTCCAGCCCCCATCTCCTTGTAACCAGGCAGGCCTCAGTGCAGATGGGAAGGAAAGATCTCCTTGTAACCAGGCAGGCCTCAGTGCAGATGGGAAGGAAAGATCACTGCAACACTATTCTCTATCTTAGAGAAGATTAACTAGCATCACTCACCAGTGAGATGTGAGTGGGCAAGTCTTTCCCCAACAACAACAACCTGATATGGAGTGGAATCAGTTTACCTGACTTTTTAATGTTGTAAATAGGGTTTATTAATGATGCTAGTGTTAAGTATTCACTGGTGCTGCATCATGTCAAGTAGCAGTATAGTTCACCATACCTGTGCAGTGAAGAAGGCGTGGGTYAGGGATCCGGACGGTAGGGCGGGGCTATTGAGGGCTATCGAGCCGATATCACTTCCTGTCAAGAGCAGGGAGGGGGCGGAGATCTCTAGGGCTTTGGGCTTATTGGTTTTGGGTGGGAGTCCATSACAACTGTCTCCATGACTACTACCACTAACCCTACTACCACCACTGGTCCTCTTCTCCGGAGGCTGCAGGGCCTGCTCTCTCTCTCTATGCCCAGAAGAYAGATTCAGAGGCTGGGCTCCCTGGTCAGAGTCCTCCCCCTCCTCCTCTTCAGCCTCTGGGCTCCAGCCTCCTCGGCCTAGCCCTGGCTGGGGGTTAGGGCTGTGGGGGGAGGAGGGGGGCGGGGAGTGGCGCTGGTGTTGGTGGTGGGTGTAATGGTGGAGAGCGGAGGGTTTGGATGGCCTGTGGGTGCTGAAGGATTGTGATGAAGGCTCTGGCTTGATGAGGGACGGTGAGGGTGGAGTCCTCTCGGTGGTACCCGTCCCAAATCGGATGACTCCAGAGCGGGCCTCGTCCTGRTGTCTCTCCCTCAGGGCCCGGAGCAGCTCCTCTGGAGGAGAATGGAGGGCGTTGATGCTGAAGGAGGAGTAGAGGCCAGAGCCGAAGTACTTGTTATGACACGCAGCCTGCTGGGCCGCCGCAGCCGCCCCCAACGCTGCCCCCAGGGCCCTCCTCTGCTGCTGCGCCTCCTCCTCCTCTTCCTCCTCTACATCCAGGTCCTGGATGTCCTGGTCCTCGTGGAGCGTCACCCGGCCGGAAGCCAAGCCCATCTCTACTGCTGCTGGGTCCATCTTTAAGATTTCCGGGAACGAGACAAACTTGTAGACAAACTTCTGTCCGATCACCTTCTTGATAATGTTCTGGGGTACATGGAACAATATTATGAGATTAGTGTGCAGGTTGAACCCAAAAAATGTTTTTGTGAATTCCCTAATATTTTATTCATAGATATAATTACACACAAAWGATTCAAATACACATTTATGAGCTGATAAGAAGACAACATATATTTTCATTTTCTATTGTCAATAAATAACAGAACTCTAAATGATCAATGTTGACGCAACCATTTTGATTTCAAKATTTCATACGTAGAAAAATGAATTGCTACCAAAGCCGTGTAAAAATGATGACAAAATGTCTGAAATTCTACAGTGTGTGAGTATGTGATGCATCATCGTCTCTGGGCTATGCTGTTTGTTAGGTGAAACAAGAGGAAGTGGAACTATCTGCCAGTGGGGATCTTCGAGTTGAAAAAGAAGAACAACTAACAATATGAAGTTACCGTGAAATGTCACATAACCCGAAATGTCAAATAAACAGTGCAGAGATAATTGTCCGTGGGAGTATTCTAATACAAGAGCGCTGTACCTTGAGTGGAGTAATATCAAAACCAAATGTCAAACAAACAAGAGGGCTGTACCTTGTCATAGTAGTATCTCAGGGCTCTGCTCAGCTTGTCGTAGTTCATATTAGTCTTGTTCTTGCGGAGCCCCCATAGCTTGGCCACCTCCTCAGACTTGAGCAGTTTAAACTCCCCGTCAGTGGACGTCCAGCAGATCAGATGCTTGTGACTCTGGTCCAACAGCAYCTGCAACAGGAACTGCCACAACGTGATGGCACTGTCCATACCTAGAGGYTCATAGACCATTAATGGCATCAACATGGAACCAGTGCAGTGGTGTAAAGTACTTAAGTAAAAACTATTTAAAGTACTACTGAAGTAGTTTATTTTTGTATCTGTACTTTACTATTTATATTTTTGAAAACTTTTACTTCGCTACATTCCTAAAGAAAATATTGTACTTTTTACTCCGTACATTTTCCCGGATACCCAGAAGTACTCGTTACATTTTAAATGCTTAGAAGGATAGGAAAATTGTCAAATTCACGCACTTATCAAGAGAACGTCCCTGGTCATCCCTACTGCCTCTGATCTGTCAGACTCTCTAAACAGAGAACACCCCTGGTCATCCCTACTGCCTCTGATCTGTCAGACTCACTAAACACAAATGCTTTGTTTATAAATGATGTCTGGGTGTGCCGCTGGCTATCCATAAATAAAAATGTAAAAAAATAAAATCGGGCCATCTGGTTTGCTTAATATAAGGAATTTGAAATGATTTATACTTTAATATTTGAGCAATTACATTTACTTTTAATACTTAAGTATATTTAAAACCAAATACTTTTAAACTTTTACTCAAGTAGTATATTACTGGGTGACTTTCACTTTTACATGAGTAACTTTCTATTAAGGTATCTTTTACTTTTACTCAAGTGTGAAAATTGGGTACTTTTCCCACCACTGAACCAGGGTTGTTGTACTGTCCAGGAGCAGGCGGTAGGTAGCCTGGAGGATGGAGAACAGGCCAGCCACCGGAGGGTGACCCTGGGCTGTTCCTAGCCTGTTGCCTGTGTTGTATGGTGTCTACTTACAATAGACAATGTTTCTATAATGGATCAATCAAAACATATTGTATACCTAGTATAACACCGTAGTAGCCTACACTGTGACGTGTGAAGACAAGTCACAGTGTGAACTAGAACAGTGCAGACRAGTATGTGTAATGTAAAGTAACAGAGGAGATGGGGGAACAACAGCTCAAGCCAGAAGTATGCTGCGGTCCAACCTGGCTGAGGCTACAGGAAGTATGACGGGCCGAGAGAGAGAGCGAGAGAGGGGAAGACGAGGAGGAGCGACCAGGGTGGGTTTTGTTGTTTAATGGAGGAATGTGCAGTCCTATGAGTTCCTGTCTGCCTGGTTAATCACAGTCTACACACTAGCACACAGGCTGAATAGTCTTGTCTAAAGTAGTGCACTTCATAGGGAATAGTCTTGTCTAAAGTAGTGCACTTCATAGGGAATAGTCTTGTCTAAAGTAGTGCACT
>NC_036842.1:90224855-90253175 GCF_002910315.2 Salvelinus sp. IW2-2015
CCGTCGTGTGTGTGTGTGTGTGTGTGTTGTGTTGTGTGTGTGTGTGTGTGTGTGTGTGTGTGGTGTGTGTGTGTGTGTGTGTGTGTGTGTGTGTGTACGTACGTGTGGGTGCATGTGTGTGTAGGTTTGATAATGTATTCATTGATCAGGGTCAATAATATTTCACTTTCCTCATCAGAACACCGATCATTGAGTTTGTCCCAGTGTCTCATATTAAACCAGAGCCAGAGAACAGAACAGTTTCCAAGACTATTCCCTATGAAGTGCACTACTTCAGACAAAGACTATTCCCTATGAAGTGCACTACTTTAGACAAGACTATTCCCTATGAAGTGCACTACTTTAGACAAGACTATTCTCTATGAAGTGCACTACTTCAGACAAGACTACTCCCTATGAAGTGCACTACTTCAGATAAAACTATTCCCTATGAAGTGCACTACTTCAGACAAAATCTATTCCGTATGAAGTGCACTACTTTAGACAAGACTATTCCCTATGAAGTGCACTACTTTAGACAAGACTATTCCGCTATTGAAGTGCACTACTTTTAGACAAGACTAGTCCCTATGAAGACACACGCTTACGTAGTACACACACACATGTACACACCTAGACACATACGCACAAACATACACACACACATCGCCAGAACACATTTCCGGCACAAAGTATCCCTAGAGTTTTCTATCTGTTATGTCAAACCACAAAACTGTCAAAGTCAGGACTTCCTCCTATTCTACTGTCAAGGACACATTGGTAGGGAGAGGGGAGATCCAACACTATGGGGCGCATTTCCCCAATCCTGTTCCACTTCCGACTCACTGCCTGCCTGGGTCATGAGATCAAGTCAAACTGTCCCTCTCACACTCCACCCCTTGGACATATACTTGGACAAAACAAATGACTGTTTAGAGAGGGAATTCTATGTTTAGGGTTCCTAGTGGCCAGGGGAATWTTTAATGCAGCGAAACTTAAATCAGTTTTACCTAATTTCAATCAGCATGTTAAATGTGCAACCAGAGGGGAATTTCTTTTTACAACACCTTTACTCCACACACAGAGACGCGTACAAAGCTCTCCTTCACCCTCCATTTGGAAAATCTGACCATAATTCTATCCTCCTGATTCCTGCTAACAAGCAAAAATTAAAGCAGGAAGCACCAGTGACTRGGTCTATAAAAATGTGCTCAGAAGAAGCAGATGCAAAACTACAGGACTGTTTTGCTAGCACAGACTGGAATATGTTCCGGGATTCTTCCCGGAATCCGGAATCAAGGACGTCGTCCCCACAGTGACTGTATGTACATACCCCAACCAGAGACCATGGGTTACAGGAAACATTTACACTGAGCTAAACCCGGAAGCTGCCCTCCGACCATCAAACAGGCAAGCGTCAATACAGGACTAAGATCGAATCGTACTACACRGGCTCCGACGCTCGTCAGATGTGGCAGGGCATGCAAACTATTACAGACTACAAAGGGAAGCACAGCCAAGAGCTGCCCAGTGACATGAGTCAACCAGACGAGTTAAATAACTTCTATGCTCGCTTCGAGGCAAGTAACACTGAAACATGCATGAGAGCATCAGCTGTTCCTGACGACTGTGTGATCACGCTCTCTGCAGCCGATGTGATTAAGACCTTGAAAAAGGTTCACAACATTCACAAGGCTGCAGGGCCAGATGGATTACCAGAACGTGTACTCCGAGCATGTGCTGTCCAACTGGCAAGTGTCTTCACTGACATTTTCAACCTCTCCCTGTCTGAGTTTGTAATACCAACATGTTTCAAGCAGACCACCATAGTCTCTGTGCCCAAGAACACCAAGGTAACTTGCCTAAATGACTACCAACCCGTAGCACTCACTTCTGTAGCCATGAAATGCTTTGAAAGCCTGGACATGGCTCACATCAACACCATCATCCCAGAAACCCTAGACCCACTCCAATTTGCATACCGCACCAACAGATCCACAGATGACGCAACCTCTATTGCACTCCACACTGCCCTTTCCCACCTGGACAAAAGGAACACCTATGTGAGACTGCTATTGATTGACTACTGCTCAGCGTTCAACACCATAGTGCCCTCAAAGCTCATCGCTAAGCTAAGGACCCTGGGACTAAACACCTCCCTCTGCAACTGGATCCTGGACCTCCTGATGGGCCGCCCCCAGGTGGTAAGAGTAGGTAACAACACATCCGCCACACTGATCCTCAACACGGGGGCCCCTCAGGGGTGCGTGCTCAGCCCCCTCCTGTACTCCCTGTTCACTCATGACTGCTTGGCCAAGCACGACTCCAACACCATCATTAAGTTTTCTGATGACACTGTGGTAGACCTGATTACCGACAACGCTGAGACAGCTATAGGGAGGAGGTCAGAGACTTGACCGTGTGGTGCAAGGACAACAACCTCTCCCTCAAAGTGATCAAGACTAAGGAGATGATTGTGGACTACAGGGAAAGGAGGACCGAGCATGCCACCATTTTCATCGACGAGGCTGTAGTGGAGCAGGTTGAGAGCTTCAAGTTCCTTGGCATCCACATCACCAACCAACTAACATAGTCCAAGCACACCAAGACAGTCGTGAAGAGGGCACGACAAAACCTATTCCCCCTCAGGAGACTGAAAAGATTTGGCATGGGTCCTCAGATCCTCAAAAGGTTTTACAGATGCACCATCGAGAGCATCCWGACGGGTTYCATCACTGCCTGGTATGGCAACTGCTCGGCCTCRGACCGCAAGGCACTATAGAGGGTAGTGCGTACAGCCCAGTASATCACCGGGGCCAAGCTTCCTGACATCCAGGACCTTTATACCAGACGGTGTCAGAGGAAGACCCTAAAAATTGTCAAAAGACTCCAGCCACCCTAGTCATAGAGTGTTCTCTCTGCTACCGCATGGAAGCGTACCAGAGCACCAAGTCTAGGTCCAAGAGGCTTCAAAATAGCTTCTACCCCCAAGCCATAAGACTCCTGAACAGCTAATCAAATGGCTAGTATTTTCTTTATAACTGCATGTTAAGGGCTTGTAAGTAAGCATTTCACTGTAAGGTCTACTACAACTGTTGTATTCGGCGCATGTGACAAATAAAATTTGATTTGATTTAATTAAGTTCAACTTTCCACGTCATCTCAGCAATCATTTAAACACAGTTTTGTGCGAAAACATTTGTCACCTTTGTAATATGAACCATGATCTTCCTGATTATTCAGAGTTCACACAAAGCCATCCAGTGTTTTGGGGAACGGAAACTCCTAATGTGATTAGGTGCTGTGTGTGGAGACAACTTAACCATGACTAAATCTGCTCTCTTCCTGTTCACATTCACAGTCCGTCGCTCGCTGGAAAATCCACCCACCGATTGCGAGTGAACCCCATAGTCGTTACATACGGCCAGCTTCAGAATGATAAAGGGGTCTTTTGAGTTGAATCTCGGTAGCTCTGTATAATACCCATCTTCTTTTTTTYTGATCTATTTATCTAACTGTCTCGTTCTCTTACTTTTGAATAGAATAGTATGACTAAAACATAATTCACACGGGAGATTAGACAGAGTTGAAATAGACAGACTCCAATACTGTCTATTTATTTTTCTGTCTCACTGACACAGTTTGAAGATGTTTTCACTACCAGACCGATGCAAACCGGAAGCTGGTAGAAGTGTTGTGTAGTCTACTCCAGACCAGACAAACTAGAAACTCTGTTGCTGAAAGGTCCTATTCTATTCCTCTGTTACACTGAGTTTACAGTAAAACATGTGAATAAACAGCAACAAGACATATAGCTTTATGTCTGTTGAACTTTGGTATAGACTAGAAACAAAACAACCTGTCCACCTGTGGCCTACTCAGACATATCATCTACAATAATTGAGATCAGTTTACCTAATTCATCAACCTACCTTTCAAAATCCATGTTAACTTTTCACTATCAAAGAAACAATGAAAAAACATAATAARGTCACATAAAAACACATTCACTTGTTTTCACATTACCTGTGATCTTTTGTTTGCCTTTCCTTCCACTCCTTGAAAACGTTTATGATTAAATTTGTATGACCCCTTGTTTTTCCATGCTGACTGATTGCCGTCTAGCTAGGCTACACGGCTCTGCTGGACTGAAATAGGATCCTGGCTTCTTTTTCTTTTTCTGAGCAGGAAGTTAGAGCAGGCAGACAGAGAGCCGGCTGGCTTCCTCTTCCCTACGATTCCCCAGGCGTGTTGACGTCTATGTAAACACGCCTTTCCTCTCTCTCTCGCTCTCTCGCTCTCTCGCTCTCTCGCTCTCTCGCTCTCTCGCTCTCTCACTCTCTCACTCTCTCTCTCGCTCTACGCGCCGATAGCCAACATTGCTCACAATTATAACACACATGGTAATATTGTAACTCTCCAACTTACTCAACAGTTAAGCTGACATCCAATAAAATACAATTGTATTTGTCACATGTTTCGTAAACAACAAGTGTAGACTAACAGTAGCTAGGTTTCCATTAAGTTCAGTTGTTTTTCTGTGGACATTTAGAAAGTTCGGATAGTTTAATGTGTTTCCGTTAAACTATCTTGTGTCGATTAAAAACAGCTGTAAAAACTGAAAGTGTCCAATAGAAATGTAGAGGTTGAAGTGTTTCCATTACCCATTTAGACAAATTACACATMAATAACTTGGCCAACCTGTATGCCCTCCCATCTATCTATTTCATGTCTCAGGTATACATAGTCGCAGGAAGTAGGTGTGCTGATGGTGCTGCAGCACGCCCTGAAAAATCTGAATTAAAAATATATTTATTTTAAAAAATGGAGGAGAAAAAAAATGAAAATAAGAATTTCTCACAAAAGTGGTGCACAGAGCCTTTAATAGCTCTGTATTAGTGGATGATATAGCAGGCTGCAGCACCAGCATGGGAAAAAAGGATTTGTACATTGTGACATGTGCCCTGCGTACCTTCAAAAATGATTCTGCAATCATCATTCATTCAACAAAAACAAAAAAACATTTACCACATAATTTGTCGCATTAAATAAAGTCCAACAAAATAAAAATTCACTCTTATCGAACCGATTAAAAAWTGTTTTGTCGATCTTTAGAAAGTTTCTCCTATAGCTGCTGTTTCCATTACACATGTCGCAAGGATTTTTGTTGTTGTTGTTGCAACATTGCTTTTGTCTATTTAACCTTGTTCAATGGAAATCTAGTGAAATGCTTATGGGCCCTTCCAACAATACAGACAGGAAGAAAGAGAAATAATAGAAAAATAATAACACYAGGAATAAARAAGGAACACAAGGAGTAACGATAACTTGGCTATATGGCTATATCAGTACCAAGACGATGTGCAGGGGTAAGAGGTGATTGTACATATAGGTAGGGATAGAGTGACTAGGCAACAGGATAGATAAACAGTCGCTGCAGRGTGTGTGACGAGTTAGTGCAAAAAGGGTCAATGCAGATAGTCCGGGTGAGCTTAACTATTTAACTAACTATTTCGCAATCTTATGGCTTTGGGGGCAAAAGCTGTTCAGGGTCCTGGTGGGTCCAGATTTGGTGCATCTGTACCGCTTGCCAAGTCAATGACTTGGGTGACTGGAGTGTTTTTAGYGCCTTCCTCTGACACCGCCTGGTATAGAGGTCCTTGATGGCAGGGAGCTCGGCCTCAGTGATGTACTGGGCCGTATGCACTACCCTCTGTAGCCGTACATAGTCATAGAACATAGAACATACAGTATAGAACCTAGAACATACAGTATAGAACATACAGTATAGAACATACAGTATAGAACATAGAACATACAGTATAGAACACAGAACATACAGTATAGAGCATAGTCAAAGTCATGGCTTATTCTAAAGTACTGCTAAATGGTACGTTTTATAGGTCTGTACTCTTGTTGCGCACCAAAGGCACAGGGTGTGGGGGGGAGGGAGGGAGCGAGAGAGAGTTATTTAGCCAAAATAGGATAGTATCTAGTGAATAGATATTCTAGGTAACTCTTTACATAGTCTAGTTTAATTACATTTACATTGATATCAAAGGGGACACTAAAAGACATTGACCACTGCTCAAGGTTGTGTGTGTTATGGTGTGTCATTGTCGGGGCCAGGTGCCTTGATTTTGGAACTAGCCTAAACCAGAGTGGGTACATGAGGGCAAAAGTAAATTTGACCTCTGTGCCAAACATCAATTTGAATACGGTGAAAGCAAACCTATTGAACACGATAGCCCACTTTTGACAAGGTATTTATTTAGAAATCAAACAAATCAAATGTTATTGGTCACATACACGTGTTTAGCACATGTTATTGCTTGTGTAGCCACAAAGTTGGAAGCACAGAGTCGTTTACTGGTAAAATGAGGTTTGGAGTCAAAGACATAACAAATTGCCTGCAGGCTACTTTTCACAAACAGGACCTGTGTGTAAATAACTGGAATAGGAATGAGATAACCCTCATCCAGCCAGGATATGTTAATTTAAATCTAGCAAGGATATATTAATTAAAGAACATGATTTCAAAATCAATCGGTGTCATTTAGACACAAAAAGAGTGCCTACAATTTCAACTGGCCTGTTGATAAAATGCCCATGGTGGTTTTGTTATAACACAAAGCCTTTAGTATTGACAGCACCATCCCACTGGGCACACACTGATTGAATCAATGTTGTTTATGAAGTTGAACCAACGTGGAATAGACGATGAAATGACGTCGGTGCCCAGTGAGGTACACTGCGTGACCAAAAGTATGTGGACACCTGCTCGTCGCACATCTCATTCCAAAATCATGGGCATTAATATGTAGTTGGTTTGCTGCTCTAACAGCCTCCACTCTTCTGGGAAGGCTTTCCACTAGATGTTGGAACATTGCTGCAGGGACTTGCTTCCATTCAGCCACAAGAGCATTAGTGAGGTCGGGCACTGATGTTGGGAGATTAGGCCTGGCTCGAAGTCGGCGTTCCAATTTATTCCAAAGGTGTTCGATGGGGTTGAGATCAGGGCTCTGTGCAGGCCAGTCAAGTTCTTCAATACCGATCTCGACAAACCATTTCTGTATGGACCTTGCTTTGTGCACGGGGGCATTGTCATGCTGAAACAGGAAAGGGCCTTCCCTAAACTGTTGCCACAAGTTGGAAGCACAGAATCATCTAGAATGTCATTGTATGCTGTCGTGTTAATATTTCCCTTCACTGGAACTAAGGGGCCTGAACCATGAAAAACAGCTCCAGTCCATTATCCCTCATCCACCAAACTGTACAGTCGGCACTATGCATTCGTACAGGTAGAGTTCTCCTGGCACCCYCCAAACACAGATTTGTCTGTCAGACTGCCAGATGGTGAAGCATGATTCATCGCTCCAGAGAACGGATTTCCACTGCTCCAGAGTCCAATGTCGGCGATCTTTACACCACTCCAGCCGACGCTTGTCATTGCGCATGGTGATCTTAGGCTTGTCTGGTGCTGCTCGGCCATGGAAACCCATTTCAGGAAGCTCCCGACGAACAGTTATTGTGCTGACTTTGCTTCCAGAGGAAGTTTGGAACTCGGTAGTGAGTGTTGCAACTGAGGACAGACGGTTTTCCCGCACTTCAGCACTCGGAGGTCCCGTTCTGTGAGCTTGTGTGGCCTACCACTTTGCGGCTGAGCCGTTGTTGCTCCTAGACATTTCCACTTCACAATAACAGCACTTACAGTTGACCCGGGCAGCTCTAGCAGGGCAGAAATTTGACAAACTGAAATTTGACAAACTGACAAAGGTGGCATCCTATGACTGTGCCATGTTGAAAGTCACTGAGCTCTTCAGTAAGGCCATTCTACTGCCAATGTTTGTACATGGAGATTGCATGGCTGTGTGCTTGATTTTATACACCTGTCAGCAACGGGTGTGGCTGAAATAGCCAAATCCATTCATTTTAAGGGTTGTCCACATACTTTTGTATATGGACTGTAGGACCTACACGCACCAAGGTTTTCCATGAATCCAGTAAATTCCACTGCACCTTGGAACAAGCTAAACAATGAGGCGTGGTTCCCGTGCGCACCCCTGATTGGCTGTTGCCTGTTTGGCCCCTGAACCTGGTACCTTGGATAGCGAAAGACGCCCYAGAGTCATTTTAGTACACTACACTAACCTAATCCTAACTGACGCGCCATGCCTCGCTATACAGTTCACATTCGGGATGAGTGGCTGGCTGTTCCCTGCCGCGACCCGACCTACACCATCCAGTGGCTGGGCTACGAGGCGCTCAAACGCTACACCAAGAACAAGCCCGACAACGGAGGCATCAACGCGGTGAAAGACATTCGGTTTGTCGCGAGGAGGTGCCAGGGACAGGGGCTGTTGGACGGCGATGACACCATAGAGGATGTCCTCGAGGACAATGATTTCGTCGAAATTGGTAATTAGTCTACATTCAATTTATTTTAATTTGGTACCACTTAGAAGGTAGACAGAATAACTTATTTTCTCCCTTGGAAAACTTCAGGAAACATGGAATTGTCTACAATAGAATAGGATTTGAGTGCGCAATACAATAGAAAGTCTATGTGTTTTTTTGGTAGAATGTCTATTAATATATTGATTTATATAATCGATTTGTAGCCATCGAAGGGGATACCATGTCTCCAGACTTCATTCCATACCAGCCTGGAGTTTCACACCTGTATCCTTCTTGTGTCACATTGAACTGCTCATGTCAATGTTGGAATGGAATGTATTAACCAGATACGCATTTGGATTATGAGTTTAATTTGACTGCAAATGTGTGTCATACATTTTTTATAATTCTCATATTAGCTAGTCATAAATGGAAGATAGGTAGTCATTATACCCATGTCAGAATATGTCCTAGTAGCCTGCTTATGCCAGGTGAGTACTTAAGTTATTGATTGAGACATTATGCTGTAGTCATTTGAGGGTTAATATAGCGTAATTTCTGGTCCATATCCCTAACCATTATCAAACAGGACAGCTGCATACAGAGAATCCGACGATGTGAGTATTACTGGCGTAAAACACTGCCTCACATGCTATTTTATTCATATCTAATCAGTTCATAAGCAACACGTGCTTTCTTGTCTTCAGTACCTTTTCCTAGATGGCAACAGCCTGACTTCGACAGACCTGGTGAATTTAGGACGGGGTCTGTACAAGATTACGGTAATTATTTTTCCCTGGTTATATATATATACTATATATACTATTCATATATATATATATATATTCATTTTGAGGCATTTCTTGGAAAATGTAAGTTGTCTGTATTTGCCCTTTTTGTAACTGTTTCAACAACAAAAAAAACGTATAAACAGTTGATCACCAAAACCAGATTTAAGGTAATGATCAACAAGCTTGTAGTCTAGTTGTGCTACCATGTCCATGATGTGCTGATCCTATCATTACCCAATCTTTCTCTTCCTGTCCTCTCCTTTCCTCCTGTACCTAACCTTTCAGCTGACCTCAGAGGCAGAGAACGGAGTTGTGAAATCCAGAGAGCTTCTGGACACCATCGTCAAGGAAAACAAAGGTGAGAGACGTTAGAATCCTTAGAATCCAAGTTAGAATCCTTAGAATCCGAGTTAGAATCCAAGTTAGAATCCTTAGAATCCTAGTTAGAATCCAATTTAGAATCCTTAGAATCCAAGTTAGAATCCTGTCATGATGATTATGGAACTATTCATGTACCCATAACAGAAGAAGGTCAATCGAAAAAGAAACATATAACACTGAATAACAGTATAACACACATATGTCAAATTGGTTATAGAATAGCATATACTATCTGGAAACCATACTGTTGACAATCCACCCCTATATAATGACATTTGCACTAATTTTAACATAATATGCAATAGACTGTGATGGTAAACACCTGATTAAAGTTATCCTGGGTGCGAGAGTGCAACAAATTGTTCACTGTCATCAGAGAATTGACCTACATGCAACCGTCTTTCGTCTCTCTAGTTGTCTATGGAATCACTACAGGGTTTGGTAAATTTGCCCGGACTGTCATTCCTGTCCACAAGCTCAAGTACAGTACTTTCTCTTTTTTCTCTGAATATTGTCTGATAAGATTGATGCATTGTTTGCTTACAATGTGTCCATGTGTTGTATTCCCTTAGGGAGCTACAGGAAAATCTGGTGCGATCACACTCTGCAGGTTAGTGACCTAATGTACAGTATAACCTTGCTACAGGTACTAATATCTAACTGGCCCATGTGTTCCACTACCTAAAGCATATACCTAAAAAAACAGGTTTTAATTCATGCAAGTCTGTCTTTTTGTCATACTTGTATATTCACTATGAATATATCCATTATTTTAAATTCACTGGTCTTGTTTTGGGGCTCATATTATACCATAGATAGGACCGCYTTCATTTGAAACTTTCCCATTCCACTCTGGTGTTTAGGTGTGGGCAACCCACTGAGCCCAGAAAGGACCAGGATGTTGTTGGCTCTGAGGATCAATGTCCTGGCTAAAGGATACAGTGGAATCTCCCTGGAAACCCTGCACAGAATGATCCAGGCCTTCAACGGTAAACTCTTTAACCCTGACTTTCACCTCAGCTTCACCTCAGGGATAGCCTACATTCCATTGATTCCATTGGTGCTATTGGTTCTGTTGGTTCCATTAGTTATTTTGGTTCCATTGGTACAGCTGGTTCCATTAGTTATTTTGGTTCCAATTGGTAATCCGTTTGATTTCCATAGTTATTTTGGTTCCATTGTACAGCTGGTTCATTTAGTTATTTTGGTTCCTTTGTTCCTTGATTTCATTTTAGTTATTTGGTTCCGTTGATTCCCATTAGTTAGTTTTTTGGTTCCATTGGTAATTAGCTGGTTTCCATTAGTTATTTTGGTTCCATTGGTTCCGTTGATTCCATTAGTTATTTTGGTTCCGTTTAGTTTATTAGGATCCCCATTAGCTACTACACATGCAGCAGCTACGCTTCCTGGGGTCCACTTAAAACGTGTAAATACATAAAGTACAGAACAGTAATAGACAAGAACAACATAAGATAACATTACATTTAAAATAAAATGTTAAACTGTATATAGGAAAGAAACCAAGAAACAACAAAAATACTATTTACACATGATTCATATTCTTATGTACATTACAGTTAAATTAGATCTTTAGAAAAAGGAGAGACGCTGTGATACAATTCGTTTTTTAAAATTTATCTGTTTTTAAAGCTAAGCTTGCTTTTTGCCTTTGTAACCTCTAGTGGCAGAGCATTCCACGATGCGTTCCATTCTCTATAGATGTGACGGGTGCACTGAGAGCTGAGAGCAAGTCCCGGGAGTGAGTGTTTTAATAAAAAAACGAAACACAAACAACGCATCGACATGAAAACAGAGTCAATAACACCTAAGGAAAGAACCAAGGGGGGGGACAGATATAGGGAAGATAATCAAGGAGGTGATGGAGTCCAGGTGAGTGTCACGATGGTGACAGGTGTGCGAGACGATGGTGACAGGTGTGCGGGATAATCAGCAGCCTGATGACCTAGAGGCCGGAGAGGGAGTATACGTGAGACTAGATAGCGAAGCATTAAATCTGTTTTTGGATTGGGTACCGTGAAGAAATCCATAGTGGCGTGTCTGGTACACAGGAGGTTGGTGGCTCCTTCATTTGTGAAGACGGGCTCATGGTAATACCTGGAGCGGAATTAGTGGAATGGTATGAAATACATCAAACACATGGTTTCTAGGTATTTGATGCCATTCCATTCGTCCCGTTCCATCCATTATTATGAGCCYTCCTCTCCCCTCAGCAGCCTCCACTGGTCTGATGGGGTATGTATGTTTGTCGTAAGTTAATGCAAATAGATTATACAAGTGGTTCGGGCATTTTCAGCACAAGAGAAGTAGTCAATTTCTCGTCATCCCTCAACCATGGAAGACTATCATGCATATTGTTGATGTTAGTTGTGTGTGTGCAGTTCAGGGCCAGGTGTGCTGCTTTGTTTGGAACCAGCTGCAGCTTTGCTAGGTCTTTGTGGGSTGCAACTGACCATGTTACCGGACAGTAATCAAGATGGGACAAGATCAAAGCCTGAACAAGTAGTACCAGAAGATATTTGTGTCAAAAATGGCTGAACATATTTTTGTAACAGACATACAGTGCATTCGGGAAAGTATTCAGACCCCTGGACTTTTTCCACATTTTGTTACATTACAGTCTTATTCTAAAATGGATGAAATATTTTTTTTCTTCTCATCAATCTTCAAACAATACCCCATAATGACTTCACAATACCCCATAATGACTTCACAATACCACATAATGACATCACAATACCCCATAATGACAAAGCTCAAACAGGTTTTTAGAAATGTTTACAAATATATTTTAAAAAACAACAACAGAAATATCACATTTACATAAGTATTCAGATCTTTTCCTATGAGACTCGAAATTGAGCTCAGGTGCATCATGTTTCCATTGATCATCCTTGATATGTTTCTATAACTTGATTGGAGTCCAACTGTAGTAATTTCAATTGATTGGACATGATTTGGAAAGGCACACACATGTCTATATAAGGTCCCACAGTTGACAGTGCATGTCAGAGCAAAAACCAAGCCATGAGGTCGAAGGAATTGTRCGTAGAGCTCCAAGACAGGATTGTGTCGAGGTACCAAAGAATTTCTGCAACATTGAAGTTCCTCAAGAACACAGTGGCCTCCGTCATTCTTAAATGGAAGAAGTTTGGAACCACCAAGACTCTTCCTAGWGCTGGRCGCCCGGCCAAACTGAGCAATCGGGGGAGAAGGGCCRTGGTCAGGGAGGTGACCAAGAACCCGATGGTCACTGACAGAGCTCCAGAGTTCCTTTGTGGAGATGGGAGATCCTTTCAGAAGGACAACCATCTCTGTAGCACTCCACCAATCAGGCCTTTTATGGTAGTGGCCAGACAGAAGCCATTCCTCAGTAAAAGGCACATGACAGCCCGCTTGGAGTTTGCCAAAACGCACCTAAAGGACTCTCAGACAATGAGAAACAAGATTCTCTGGTCTGATGAAACCAAGATTGTACTTGAATGCCAAGCGTCACGTCTGGAGGAAATCTGGCACCATCCCTAAGGTGAAGCATGGTGGTGGCAGCATCATGCTGTGGGGATGTTTTTCAGTGGCAAGGACTGGGAGATTAGTCAGGATCGAGGGAAAGATGAACGGCGCAAAGTACAGAGAGATCCTTGATGAAAATCTGCTCCAGAGCGCTCATGACCTCAGGCTGGGGTGAAGGTTCACCTTCCAACAGGACAACGACCCGAAGCACACAGCCAAGACAACGCAGGAATGGCTTTGGGCCTGATCACCAACAATGACAAGACAACCTATAGGGAGGAAGTCAGAGACCTGGCCGGGTGGTGCCAGAATAACAACCTATCCATCAACGTAACCAAGACTAAGGAGATTATTGTGGACTCCAGGAAAAGGAGGACCGAGCACGTCCCCATTCTCATCGACGGGGCTGTAGTGGAGCAGGTTGAGAGCTTCAAGTTCCTTGGTGTCCACATCAACAACAAACTAGAATGGTCCAAACACATCAAGACAGTCGTGAAGAGGGCACGACAAAGCCTATTCCCCCTCAGGAAACTAAAAAGATTTGGCATGGGTCCTGAGATCCTCAAAAGGTTCTACAGCTGCAACATCGAGAGCATCCTGACTGATTGCATCACTGGCTGGTACGGTGTCAGAGGAAGGCCCTAAAAATTGTCAAAGACCCCAGCCACCCCAGTCATAGACTGTTCTCTCTACTACCGCATGGCAAGAGGTACCGGAGTGCCAAGTCTACGACAAAAAGGTTTCTCAACAGTTTTACCCCCAAGCCATAAGACTCCTGAACAGGTAATCAAATGGCTACCAGGACTATTTGCATTGTGTGCCCCCCCCCAACCCTTCTTTTTACGCTGCTGCTATTCTCTGTTTATCATATATACATTCATATACTACCTCAATTGGGCCGACCAACCAGTGCTCCCGCACATTGGTTAACCGGGCTATCTGCATTGTGTCCCACCCAGCACCTCTTCCTTTTTACGCTACTGCTACTCTCTGTTCATCATATATGCATAGTCACTTTAACCATATCTACATGCTAATACTACCTCGATCAGCCCGACTAACCGGTGGCTGTATATAGCCTCGCTACTGTATATAGCCTCGCTACTGTATATACCCTCGCTACTGTTATTTTTCACTGTCTTTTTACTGTTGTTTTATTTCTTTACCTACCTATTGGTCACCTAATACCTTTTTTGCACTATTGGTTAGAGCCTGTAAGTAAGCATTTCACTGTAAGGTCTACACCTGTTCTATTCAGCGCACGTGACAAATAAACTTTGATTTGATTTGACAAGTCTCTGAATGTCCTTGAGTGGTCCGGGCTCAGAGCCCGGACTTGAACCCGATCAAGCATCTCTGGAGAGACCTGAAAATAGCTGTGCAGTGACGCTCTCCATCCAGCCTGACAGAGCTTGAGATCTTGAGATCTGCAGAGAAGAATGGGAGAAACTCCCCAAATACTGGAGTGCCAAGCTTGTAGCGCCGTACCCAAGAAGAATCAAGGCTGTAATCACTGCCAAAACCTGTTTTTGCTTTGTCATTATGGGGGTATTGTGTGTAGATTGATGAGGATTTTTTTATTGAATCCATTTTAGAATAAGGCTGTAACGTAACAAAATGTGGAAAAAGTCAAGGTATGTGGACACCTGCTTGTTGAACATCTAATTCCAAAATCATGGGCATTAATATGGAGTTMGTCCCCACTTTGCTGCTACAACAGCCTCCACTGTTCTGGGAAGGCTTTCCACTAGATGTTGGAACATTGTTGCAGAGACTTGGTTCCATTCAGCTACAAGAGCATTAATGAGGTCGGGCACTGATGTTCGGTGATTAGGCCTGGCTCTCAGTCGCCGTTCCAATTTATCCCAAAGGTGTTCCATGGGGTTGTGGTCAGGGAGGAATCTGTGCAGACCAGTCAAGTTCTTCCATACCGATCTCAAACATCTATTTCTATATTAACCTCACTTTGTGCACAGGGGCATTGTCATGCTGAAACAGGAAAGGGCCTTCCCCAAAGAGTTGCCACAAAGTTGGAAGCACAGAATCATCTAGAATGTCATTGTATGCTGTAGCGTTAATATTTCCCTTCACTAGAACTAAAGAACCTAGCCCGTACCATGAAAACAGCTCTAGACCATTATTCCTCCTCCACCAAACTTTACAGTTGGCACTATGCATTTTATTTATTTATTTTATTTTTCATTTAACCTTTATTTAACTAGGCAAGTCATTTAAGATCCCGAGTGGGGTAGYTCGTGCAAAAGGTGTCATTTGTTAAAATCCAGGCTGAATCACATCTGGCCGTGATTGGGAGTCCCATAGGGCGGTGCACAATTGTCCCAGCATCGTCCGGGTTTGGCCGGGGTAGGTCGTCATTCTAAATAAGAATTTGTTCTTAACTGACTTGCCTAGTTAAATACAGGTAATTAAAAAAAAWWAWWWWAAAAATATGATGGCCTACCGAAAGGCAAAAGGCCTCCTGCTGGGACGGGGAATTAAAAATATAAAAATATAGGACAAAACATACATCAAGGACAAGAGAGACACCACAACACTGCATAAAGAGAGACCTAAGACAACAACACAGCAAGGCAGCAACACATGACAACACAACATGGTAGTAACACAACATGACAACAACATGGCAGCAGCACAACAGGGTAGCAGCACAACATGGTCCAAATATTGTTGGGCACAGACAACAGCACAAAGGGCAAGAAGGTAGAGACAACAATACATCACGCGAAGCAGCCACAACTGTCAGTAAGAGTGTCCATGATTGAGTCTTTGAATGAAGAGAAGGAGATTGGGGCAGGTAGCGTTCTCCTGGCATCCGCCAAACCCAGATTCGTCCGTTCGGACTGCCAGATGGTGAAGCGTGAATTCATCACTCCAGAGAACGCGTTTCCACTCCTCCAGAGTCCAATGGTGACGAGCTTTACACCACTCCAACCGATGCTTGGCATTGCGCATGGTGATCTTAGGCTTGTGTGCGGCTGCTCGGCCATGGAAACCCATTTCATGAAGCTCCCGACGAACAGTTGTGCTGACTTTGCTTCCAGAGGCAGTTTGGAACTCGGTAGTGATTGTTGCAACCYAGGACAGGCGATTTTAACGCACTACAACACTTGGCGGTCTCGTTCTGTGAGCTTGTGTGGCCTACCACTTCGTGGCTGAGCTGTTGTTGCTCCTAGACGTTTCCACGTCACAATAACAGCACTTAAAGTTGACCGGGGCAGTTCTAGCAGGGCAGAAATTTGACGAACTGACTTCAGTGCCACGTTGAAATTAACTGAGCTCTTCAGTAAGGCCAATCTACTGCCAATGTTTGTCTATGGAGATTGCATGGCTATGTGCTCGATTTTATATACCTGTCAGCAACAAGTGTGGCTGAAATAGCCGAATCCACTCATTTGAAGGGTTGTCCACATACTTTTGTATATATAGTGTACTTCTCCCCATCTTCACAGCAACTTTGTCAATATGACTTGACCATGATAACTGACCATCCACTGTTACTCCTAGGAGTAACCATTGGTTCCATATGTTCTTTTGGTTCTGTTGGTTCCGTAAGTTATTTTCTTCCATTGCTTCCATTGGTTCTTTTGGTTCCATTACTTATTTTGCTTCCATTACTTCCATTGAAGGGGCCACTTCAGAGAGTCTTTCATTGAAGGGGCCACTTCAGAGAGTCTTTCATTGAAGGGGCCACTTCAGAGAGTCTTCCATTGAAGGGGCCACTTCAGAGAGTCTTTCATTGAAGGGGCCACTTCAGAGAGTCTTTCATTGAAGGGGCCACTTCAGAGAGTCTTTCATTGAAGGGGCCACTTCAGAGAGTCTTTCATTGAAGAAACAACAACAACGTTAAACAAACAGAAACAGGGAAACGTTGACTGGGGTCTATCTCTCACATCTCTGATTGTCTTCTCCTCATAGCGTCCTGCCTGTCCTTCGTCCCTGAGAAGGGGACAGTAGGTGCCAGCGGAGACCTGGCCCCTCTCTCCCACCTGGCTCTGGGGCTGATGGGAGAAGGCAAGATGTGGTCGCCCAAGAGTGGATGGGCCGACGCCAAATACGTAAGCCATGTCACTGCATTTATTTAATGTTCTATTTTACCAGGACAAATTCTTATAACGACAGCATGTAACTGTAAAACTAACAAACCGATGTCACTGGAACTTCTCAATGAGCCTGGATGATTGGGACATTGGACAATATCGCCAGTGAAAATGTTGACATTGGGATCAACACAGTGGTAGACTGACTACTGAGAGGTCAGATGAGAAAACATGTTTGTTTTTCTACAACCCTTTTACATTTGCTTTCCACCTCTTTTCCCCTTTCATCCCACTGCCCAGGTACTAGAGGCTCATGGACTGAAGCCAATATCACTGAAGCCCAAGGAGGTAAAGCGAACACACTCATCTATTCTTTTGTTGTTCTTTGTTACTCTATGGAGCGGTTGATTTGAGTTCACACTGTGTATTTGTGTACCATTTACAACAAACCAACTTCAATCAGTTTGCAAATGGCTGCTGATAAAARAGAATGTTCTCTGATTTTCCACAACAAAGGTGTTTAACTCCAGTCCTTGAGATAGGTGTTTTGATGAGATGAGACTCCTATATTTGGCATGTCACTGGGCTCGTGTTGGATCAACTCTTCTTCAGTTCAGCTCTCTGGACCACAGTTGTTCGGGTTAACCCTGGTTTCCAAGGGGATGTCTGTGTGGGGATTGGGTTAAAAGCCATCTCTCTCCCCTGCCCATAGGGCCTGGCGTTAATTAATGGTACCCAGATGATCACGTCTCTGGGGGCAGAGGCGGTGGAGAGAGCCCAGGCCATCGCCAGGCAGGCGGACATCATCGCTGCTATCACCCTGGAGGTGCTTAAGGGGACCTCCAAGGCCTTCGACAGTGGTGAGACGAGACGGAGGGAAGCGTGTGTATGTGTGTGCTTTCACCCTGGAGGTTTTCAAGGGGACTTTCCAAGCCTTTGAGCATGGAAGGGTTAGTGTTCACTCTAAAGTTAGCGTTAGTTAACCCTGCTGAGGCGCTCAAGGGYATCAGTAAGTGCATATAAGGACTCCCGAGTGGCGCAGTGGTCTAAGGCACTGCATCTCAGTGCTTGAGGAGTCACTACAGACACCCTGGTTCGAATCCAGGCTGTATCGCAACCGGCCGTGATTGGGAGTCCTATAGGGCAGCGCACAATTGGCCCAGCGTCATCCGGGCTTGGCTGGCGTAGGCCGTCATTGTAATTAAGAATTTGTTCTTAACTGACTTGCCTAGTTAAATAAAGGTTAAATAAAAAAGTTATATACTTTTAGTGTGTGTAGGTGATCACTGAGGGACATACAACCACACCTTTGGCATTTTCTAGCACTTTTGCCAACTGCCGACAACAACGACCGATCTAAAACATCYTGATTGAGACTGATTTAGCTACGCTATGCTAACTCAGTCCTCCATCATTCTAGATATCCACGCTCTGCGGCCCCATCCAGGACAGATAGAAGTGGCCATGAGGTTCCGCGCCTTACTGGACTCAGACCACCACCCCTCAGAGATCGCAGGTGAGTGAATGGATCAGGGTGCTGTACTATGGCTGACCCTCTGCTCCAACCTGTGTGTGTGTGTGTGTGTGCGCGTGTGCACGTGCGTGTGCCTGTCTTTTGGAGGAGTTGGGATAAAGTATAAATTGGACAATAAAAGTCATGTTCTTGTTCCTCTACAGAGAGCCATCGGTTCTGTGACAGAGTCCAGGATGCCTACACCATGCGTTGCTGTCCRCAGGTGACTTAACACAGGGGAACAGAGGTCACAGAGTTTCATATTTAGTTCACAGAGTTTCCCCTCCAGGTCAGGACTCAACTCAGCCTGGTCTTTTCATTTCATCCACAGGTCCACGGTATTGTGAACGACACAATAGATTTTACCCAGAAAATCATCAACACCGAGATCAACAGCGCCACRGACAACCCTGTATCTTTCACTGTGTGTGGTGTGTGTGACCAAACTATTCACCAACTATACCCCCTGACCAAATTTGACCATTTCTACCTCCTGTGCCAGTTTTATCCTTAAATGTCTGAAACAGATGGTGTTTGCAGAGAGAGGAGAGACCATCTCAGGAGGAAACTTCCATGGAGAATACCCAGCAAAGGTATCAAAAGCTTCTGGTGAACTGAGTATTCCTGAGTTTTAGAACTATGTGAGACGATAAAATACATAGTATAACTAGATTCAGCCGAGGGATGATTGTTTTCTGGAGCAGATGTTTGGGGGGCCGSAACATAATTACAAATCYTTTATAGACTGCATATTGATATAATGTTTATAGACTGCAAATMTATATAATGTTTGACTAAAACATAATCATTTCAAACCTTGCTTACATTTTGTATACGATCACGTATCTCTCTATTATGGGTGGGAATACTTGGGAAAGTTTGTGGTCATACGCACYTCCTTAAAAACATACAGTAGATGCTGGGCTAATAAAGAATATTAATAAAGAACAAGAAGACACTGTTAAAGCTCCCAATTCACCGATTTATTGACAACGTTTCCATCCGAAACGGATCTTCGTCAGGTCAAACAAACAAACTGAGTGCTCACATCTCAAAACGTACACATTTCACCTCACATGACCGTTACGCACGTGACGCACGGTGGGTGTGGAAACAATTCACTTTTATGCACAATCAATCAGAATTAATCACAGAGGTACATATGGTTTTTAAGAATTATATGCATACAAATYGGGCCAAGTTAAAACCTAGGCAACAGTAAAAAAGATTATGTTGGAAACTGTTGGAATACCCGGCCATATGACCATTACGCCCAGGTGAACGTAAACATAATTCCAGTCACCCCAAAAACAATTTGTGTATCTCTATCAATGACATGGGCACATGTAGTAGTTACAGAATCTAATATACATGTACAAAATGACCAAGTTGAGACCTGGATGGCAGGACAAGTCAGCGTGACATATTAATATTAGAAATGGCATCAAACTCTTGGTTCAGAACTTTATGAGACGTGGGGCACAAACGGTGAATCCAATACAATTCTCTTCTCAATAATAGATGGTCAGTATCTCCTCACTCCTAGGAGTCTTAACATGCTCAATACCAATGTATTTCAGAGAGCTGATGTTGTGACGAGCCTCCACTTGGGAAGAGATTTCTAAAGTTAAGCTGAACACAAATATAAATGCAATATGCAATTWTTWTTTTTTTTTACTGAGTTACAGTTCACATATGGAAATTAGTCAATTGAAATAAATTAGACCCTAATCTATYGATTTCACATGACTGGGCAGGGGTGCCTGGTAGAGCATAGGCCCACCCACAGGAGTCAGGCCCAGTCAATCAGAATTTGTTTTTCCCTACAAAAGGGCTTTATTAGAGACACAAATACTCCTCAGCTTCATCAGCTGTCCGGGTGGCTGGTCTCAGACGATCCTGCAGGTGAAGAAGCTGAATGTGGAGGTCCTGGGCTGGCGTAGTCTGTAGTCTGCTGGTTGGATGTACTGTCAAATTTTCAAAAATGACATTTGAGGTGGCTTATGGTAGAGAAATGAACATTCAATGCTCTGGAAACCGCTCTGATGGACATTCCTGCAGTCAGCATGCCAATTGCACGCTCCCTCAAAATTTGACAAATCTGTMGCATTGTGTTGTGTGAAAAAACTGRACATTTTACAGTGGCCTTTTATAGTCCCCAGCACAAGGTGCATCTCTGTAATGATCATGCTGTTTAATCAGCTTCTTGATATGCCATCAAAGAGGAATGCTCAATTACATGGATGTAAACAAATTTGTGCACAAAATTGGAGAGAAATAATATTTTTGTGAAAATGTGTTACGATCCCACAAACTCAGGGGAAAACAGGCTGCCTAAATATGATCCCCAATCAGGGCCAACGATAGACACCCGGCCAACAAAGAATTAGAACACATAGATTGCCCATCCTAGTCACACCCTGACCTAACCAAAATAGAGAATAAAAAGATCTCTAAGGTCAGGGCGTGACAGTACCCCTCCCCAAAGTGCGGACTCCGGCCGCAAAACCTGACTCCTATAGGGGAGGGTCCGGGTGGGCATCTAGCCTCGGTGGCGGCTTCGGTGCTGGACGTAGACCCCGTTCCGCTCGCGGATCCGCCATCTTCAGTGGCGACTCTGGTGCGGGGATCGTCGCCGGAGGCTCCGGACCGTGGATTTGTCGCCGGAAGAACCGGACCGTGGATCGTCGCCGGAGGAATCGGACGGGGATCGTCGCGGACTCCGGGACCGTAGATCGTCGTCGCGGACTCCGGACCGGGAACCGTCTCTAGAAGCTCTGGACCGGACCCGTCGCTGGGGGTTCCCGGACCGCGGACCGTCGCTGGAGGCTCAGGACCGCAGACCATCGCTGGAGAATCGGACCTTGGATAGTCGCTGGAGACTTCGGGCCATGAATCCTCGCTGGAGACTTCGAACCATGGATCATCACTGGAGGCTTCGGGCCATGGATCATCACTGGAGGCTTCGGACCCTGGATCATCACTGGAGGCTTCGGGCCATGGATCATCACTGGAGGCTTCGTGCCATGGATCATCTGGAGGCCTTCGGGCCATGGATCATCACTGGAGGAATTGGGCCATGGATCACCACTGGAGGCTTCGGGGCCATGGATCATCATTGGAGGTTTCATGCCATGGATCATCACTGGAGGCTTCGGGCCATGGATCATCACTGGAGGCCGGGTGCGTGGAGCTGGCACAGGATATACTGGGCTGTGGAGGCGCACTGGAGGTCTGAAGCATAGAGCTGGCACAACCCGTCCTGGCTGGATGCTCACTATAGCCTGGCAAGTGCGGGGCGCTGGCACAGGACGCACTGGGCTGTGAAGGCGCACTGAGGCATAGTGCGTAGAGCCGACGCAGGATATACTGGGCCGTGGAGGTGCACTGTAGGTCTGGAGCGTAGAGCTGGCACAACGCGTCCTGGCTGAATACCCCCTGTAGCACGGCAAGTGCGGGGAGCTGGCACAGGCCGCACTGGGTTGTGCTGGCGAACTGGGGATACCGTGCGTAGAGGCTGGCGCAGGATATCCTGGGCCGAGGAGACGCACTGGAGACCAGGACCGCTGAGCCGGCACAATCCGTCCTGGACAGATGCTCACCTTAGCACGGCAAGTACAGAAAGCAGGCACAGAACGCACCGGGCTAAGGGTGCGCACTGGAGGCATGGTGCGCAGAGCCGGAAAACATGGTAACTGAACCGTGACCTCATCGTAATTACAGGGAGTTGGTTCTTGTTCCCACCTTTGCTCCGCTCGCCACCCTGTGTGCCCGTCCCAATTTCTTTTTGAGGCTGCCTCTCGGGCTTCCACCCCAAAGGTGGCCGCAAAACCGGCCGCAAAACCTGACTCTATAGGGGAGGTCCGGTGTGGCATCTAGCCTCGGTGGGCGGCTTCGGGTGTGGACGTAGACCCCGCTCCGCTCGCGATGCCGCCATCTTCAGTGGCGACTCTGGTTGCGGATCGTCGCCGGAGGCTCCGGACCGGGATCGTCGAGGGAACCGGACTGTGGATTGTCGCCAGAGGAACCAGACCGTGGATCGTTGCGGACTCCGGACCGTAGATCGTCGTAGATCGTCGAGGCTGCCTCTCAGGCTTCCATCGTTTCCTTGATTCCTGGTTTCGTCGCCGTTCCTCTCTCGCTGCCTCCGCCTGCTTCCATGGCAGGGTCTTGTCCCTGCCATAACCTCCTCCCATGTCCATGATGTCCTCCACTCACTTTTCTCCCGGGCCCAGGATCCCTGCTCCTCCTGGCCACGCTGCTTGGTCCTTTGGTGGTGGGACTTCTGTTACGTCCGTCGTTAGATGAATGAGACCAAAGCGCAGCGTGGAAAGTGTTCATGATTTTTAATACTGAACTCCGACAAAACAACAAAGTACAAAACCGAACATAACGTTCTGCAGGGCTAGACAGCAACTATGCAAAAACAAGATCCCACAAACTCAGGTGGAAACAGGCTGCCTAAGTATGATCCCCAATCAGAGACAACGATAGACAGCTGCCTCTGATTGGGAACATAACCCGTCCCAAAAGAAATAGAACACATAGATTGCCCACCCTAGTCACACCCTGACTAACCAAAATAGAGAATAAAAAAGATCTCTAAGGTCAGGGCGTGACAATATGGAACGTATTTGGATCTTTATTTCAGCTCATGAAACAAACACTTACTGGTTGCGTTTATATTTTTGCATAAAATCACTTGGAGTTGATTTCCTGTTATTTTACAGTCTTTTATGTCCAACAATGAAATTCCACCCAAAAAAAGTGTTGGGGGGGGGCAAATAAAACCACCCGCGGGCCAAATTCAAAGTGACGTATTCATGTAAGAAATGGTCTGATATCAAACTCTTGGTTTCAGGCCTTTAGGAGACATGGTGCACAAATTCGCAGCCAGTTGGGTAACCCTGGTATAAGCCTTTCTTTTTAACCACACAGCTGTCAAAGTTAAAGATGCAATATGTAACTTTTTGGTGACTTGACCAAATTCACAGAGAAATGTATAGACATTTAATTATAATTGAAAGCAAGTCTAAGAAGAGGTAGATCTGTTCTATGTGGCACTATTTCTATGCTTCCTGTTCTTAAGTTTCGTTTTTTGCATATTTTTGGGGGGGTTTTGTACACCAGCTTCAAACAGATGAAAATACAATATTTGGGGTTATGGAAAATATTTCCAAATATATACCAAATGCTAATTGAGTGTATGTTAAACTTCTGACCCACTGGGAATGTGATGAAAGAGTAAAAGCTGGAATAAATTATTCTCTCTACTATTATTCTGACATTCACATTCTTAAAAGAAACTGGTGTCAGGTTTTGGCCGGGACTGTTTGGTTTTGTTCACTAGATGTCCCCTTGCACCTTTTTTGTACCTTTTGTTTTTCTTGCCCTAATTATTGTTTGCACCTGTAAGTCATTCCCTGTTAGTATTTAAACCCTGTGTGTTCCTTAGTTCCTTGCTCAGTGTTTGTTGTTAGCACCAGCCCCAGCCTTTGTGAACATTTTTCTCTGTTGGATTTCCAGAGGTTCTCTGGTTTTGTTCTCGTGTATTTTTGGATTGGTCTTTTGAGGTGTGTTTTTTCCCTTGCTGTTTTACCACTTTGTGGATTTTCTTTTGTTATTTGGAAGATATCTATTTTTTTATTAAACCACCATCTCTAGCTCTAGACTGCTGTGTCTGCCTCATCTTCTGGGTTCTGCCAATTATTATGACTGTTTCTCGCACCGGGTCCTGACAACTGGTGATACTAACTGACCTAAGACAGGGAATTTTTACTAGGATTAAATGTCAGGAATTGTGAAAAACTGAGTTTAATGTATTTGGCTAAGTGTATGTAAACTTTTGACTTCAACTGTGTATAATATATTATAATCTGGGTACGCGTATATATATATATAAATCTGTGTACGCGACCAATAAACTTTGATTTGATATGAGTCCTATACCTCTATTGTTCTCTCTCTCTTTCTGTCTCTAGGCCCTGGACTTCTTGGCTATAGGTGTCCATGAGCTGGCAGCCATCAGTGAGAGGAGGATTGAGCGTCTGTGTAACCCGTCTCTCAGTGAGCTGCCAGCCTTCCTAGTCAACGAGGGAGGGCTCAACTCTGGATTCATGATCGCACACTGTACAGCTGCCTCCCTGGGTTAGTAAAGGATCAGCTCTTACTAACGTATGTAATTATATCTTTGGGTGCCCAGTAGTAAACCCCATTGTGTGATAAAGAAGGCTATCACTGAGAAATAAAGTATTACTTAGATGTAAACACACCCATCAACATGTATTGATCACATKTTTACTAATGCTGCAGAAGTTAGCTTGAAAGCAGTATCCAGATCCATCAGATGTAGTGATCACAGTAGCCATATCTAAGCCAAAATTCKAAAGGCTGGGTCTAATATAMTGTATAAGAGGTCATACAATAGGTTTTGTATGGGGATGAGGTAGTTGGATAGGCTAATTACAGATGGGCTATGTACAGGTACAGTGATCTATGAGCTGCTCTGACTGGTGCTTAAAGCTAGTGAGGGAGATATGAGTCTCCAGCTTCAGTGATTTTTGCAGTTCGTTCCAGTCATTGGCAGTAGAGAACTGGAAGGAGAGGCGGCCGAAGGAGGAATTGGCTTTGGTTGGTGACCAGTGAAATATACCTGCTGGAGCGCGTGCTACGGGTGGGTGCTGCTATGGTGACCATAGCAACGACTTATAGATGACCTGGAGCCAGTGGGTTTGGCGACGAATATGAAGCGAGGGCCGGATGGCACTGTGATAGACTGCATCAATTTGCTGAGTAGAGTGTTGGAGGCTATTTTGTYAAMGACATRGCCGAAGTCAAGGATCGGTAGGATAGTCAGTTTTACGAGGGTATGTTTGGCAGCATGAGTGAAGGATGCTTTGTTGCGAAATAGGAAGCTGATTCTAGATTTAATTTTGGATTGGAGATGCTTAATGTAAGTCTGGAAGGAGAGTTTACAGTCTAACCAGACACCTAGGTATTTGTAGTTGTCCACATATTCTAAGTTAGAACCGTCCAGAGTAGTGATGAATGAATAAGAATATGTACATATAAATATATGGATGAGTGATGGCCGTAGGCGAGATGCAGTAGATGGTATAGAGTACAGTATATACATATGAGATGAGTAATGTAGGGTATATAAACATTACATAAAGTGGCATTGTTTAAAGTGACTAGTGATACATTTATTACATCAAATTTTTTATTATTAAAGTGACTAGAGATTGAATCAGTATGTTGGCAGCAGCCACTCAATGTTTGTGATGGCTGTTTAACAGTCTGATGGCCTTGAGATAGAAGCTGTTTTTCAGTCTCTTGGTCCCAGCTTTGATGCACCTGTACTGACCTCGCCTTCTGGATGGTAACGGGGTGAACAGGCCGTGGCTCAGGTGGTTGTTGTCCTTGATTATCTATTTGGCCTTCCTGTGACTTCGGGTGCTGTAGGTGTCCTGGAGGGCAGGTAGTTTGACCCAGTGATGCGTTGTGCTGACCTCACTACCCTCTGGAGACAGGATGCTCTCGATTGTGCATCTGTAAAAGTTTGTGAGTGTTTAGGTGACAAGCCAATTTCTTCAGCCTCCTGAGTTTGAAGTTGCGCTTCTTCACACACTGTCTGCGTGGGTGGGACCATTTCAGCTTGTCCGTGATGGGTACACGAGGAACTTAAAACTTTCCATCTTCTCCGCTACTGTCTGTCGATGTGGATAGGGGGGTGCTCCCTCTGCTGTTTCCTGAAGTCCACAATCATCTCCTTTGTTTTGTTGACATTGATGTGGAGGTTATTTTCCTGACACACACCTCCGAGGGCCATCACCTCCTCCTGTAGGCCGTCTCGTCGTTGTTGGTAATCAAGCCTACCACTGTAGTGTCGTCTGCAAACTTGATGATTGAGTTGGAGGCGTGCATGGCCACGCAGTCATGGTTGAACAGGGAGGACAGAAGAGGGCTGAGAACCACTTGTGGGTCCCCAGTGTTGAGGATCAGCAGGGTGGAGATGTTTCCTACCCTCACCACCTGGGAACAGCCAGTCAGAAAGTCCAGGACCCAGTTGCACAGGGCGTGGTCGAGACCCAGGGTGTCGAGCTTAATGACGAGTTTTGAGGGGTACTATGGTGTTAAGCATGCACCATTAAGAAAAGGACTGTAAAAACTGTTAAATCCACGTGAATTGATGGGAATTGAAAAATGGTATGGTTGAGCGGGATGAGGCAAAAGGAATGGTAAATAAGTGTCCGACTTCGCGAAGTTGGTCCTCTCCTTGTTCGTTCGGCGTCGACGTCACGGTTTTCTAGTAGCCCCGATCCACGTTTCATTTTCCATTTGTTTTGTCTTCATTGTACACACCTGGTTTCCATTCCATAATTATTGTTCCCTATTTAACCTCTGGTTTCCCCCTTGGTTTTGTGCGTGTTTGTTCATGTCAAGTTGTCTCGTTTATGTGAACTGGATTATTTGTCTCCTTAGTGGAATATTGTTTTTGAGTAAAGTTACGGTTATTACTCATCTCTGTGTCCTGACTCCGCTTACCTGCATCACCTAGACATTTGACAATAAGTCTGGCTGCACAACCGGATTGGCAAACGTATTGCAAATTGAGAAATCATGTGACTAAACTACCTAAAAAGAGAGCTAATATTAATAATATTATGTCAATCTCTCTGGCTCAAAGTGAGAGAGATTGACTTCATCACTACTATTTATGAGAGGTATTGACATGTTGAATGCACCGCGCTGTCTGTCTGAATTACTGGCACACAGCTCGGACACCTATGCATACCTACAAGACATGCCACAAGAGGTCTCTTCACAGTCCCCAAGTCCAGAACAGACATTGGGAGGCGAACAGTACTACATAGAGCCATGACTAATGGAACTCTATTCCACATCAAAGTAACTGGCGCAAGCAGTAAAATTAGATTAAAAAAAACAGATACAAAATACACCTTAACAACTTCTTGTCAGTAGGGGGCGCCATTTCGATTTGTAAAAATTCGTTCCCAAATTAAACTGCCTCGTACTCAATTCTGCTCGTACAATATGCATAATTATTATTACTATTGGATAGAAAACACTCTCTAGTTTCTAAAACCGTTTGAATTATATCTGTGAGTAAAACAGAACTCAAGTTGCAGCTAACTTCCTGTCAGGAAGTGAGAAATCTGAAATCGATGCTCTGTTCCAGGTCAGTTTATTAAATTGCATGTGATCTATGACGATCATGCACTGCATACGATTTCCCCTAGATGTCAGTAAGCAGTGAGAATTGGAATTGTGTTGCTAGGCAGATCTGAGGCCATATAAAGGCTCATGGAACCGGGGGTCGCTCTTTCAACGTTCGTCATGGCGCAAGAGGAGGACCTCAGGATGGCATTCTGAAAGCTCTCGTTATAGGCCTTAGATATATCCGGCTCTGATTTTATTCGAATAGGTGTTAAAGACATCATAATGTAGTTATTTTAAACCGAGTTATATCAGTTTATATCAGTATATTGCGATTTTCGGATATTTCTTTGTCCTGCGTTATGGTGAGTTGGACACGTCTTCGCCACATGGCTAATGTTGCTGTAATTCCTAAGTTGAAGACGGCAATCTACAACCGAGCAACGATGATTCTGGACAAAGGACCACTGCACAAGATTTCTGATGAAGCTCA
>NC_036842.1:90256545-90284008 GCF_002910315.2 Salvelinus sp. IW2-2015
ACGGCCGCTGCGGTGCCAGGTGTCCTACTCCAGCTTTAGCTCTACCTAGCGACCGTCCACCCGGCTCCTTCGGGACGCGAGAGTGTGAACGCCCTCATCGCCTGTCTGTCTGGGAAAGCACTTGAATGGGCCCAACGCCATCTGGGGAAGGGAAGGAGCGGCGTTGGACAACTATGAGCTTCCGGCGGTTTTCGATCATCCACCTGAAGGGAGAGCGGCGGGGAAACGCTTGTTTCATCTTAGACAGGGATGAGGAGCACACAAGACTTTGCACTGGGCTTCCGAACTCTGGCCGCCACGCGGGAAGGAATGAGCGGGCCCTGTTCGACCACTACAGGTTAGTCTACGTTCGTCGGAGCTAGCCTGCAAGCACCACCCTTACATTTGACCAGCTGGTGCCTACCATCCGGCTGGATAACCTGTTGGCCTCCCGCGGACGTCCGGATCGGGGTCCGTCCGTTCCATCCGCCAGCACCTCCGATCCAACACCTATGAAGCTAGGAGGTGCTGCTCTGAGGGGACCGGGGGGGGGGGCATTCCCTGCACCACCTGTGGCCGCAGAGGGCACACTGGCTGGTCCAGTGGCTGGGGAGGTTCCCCAGGAGTCGAGGTAGCAGGCAGGGCACTGTTGGATCATCCCAGGTGAGTAGGCACCCGACTCACCCAGAGCTTCCTGTTGCTCACATGTTTGTGTTCATAGAGTTTCATGAGTTTTCCCCACATTCCCAGCATAAGGCGCTAGTAGATTCAGGCGCAGCTGGGAACTTTATTGATCATTAATTTGCACATAGTTTAGGGATCCCTATTGTTCCTGTTGATATGCCCTTCCCTGTGCACGCCTTAGATAGTCGACCATTAGGGTCAGGGCTGATTAGGGAGGCCACCGTTCCCCTATGCATGATAACGCAGGAGGGTCATGAGGAGAGAATTAATCTCTTCCTTATTGATTCTCCTGCGTTTCCCATGGTGCTGGGCCTACCCTGGTTGGCCTATAATGACCCCACTATTTCGTGGCAACAGAGGGCTCTCAAGGGATGGTCACGTAAGTGCTCGGGGAGGTGTGTAGGTGTTTCCATAGGTGCAACTACGGTGGAAAGTCCAAACCAGGTCTCCACCGTGCACATCCCCTCTGAATATGCCGATTTGGCTCTCGCCTTCTGTAAGAAGAAGGCGACTCAACTACCACCCCATCGACGGGGGGATTGTGCGATAAATCTCCTGGTAGACGCAGCACTTCCCAGGAGTCACGTGTATCCTCCGTCACAGGAGGAGACGGCGGCTATGGAAACATATGTCTCCGAATCTCTGGGGCAGGGATACATTCAGCCTTCCACTTCACCTGCCTCCTCAAGTTTCTTTTTTTGTGAAGAAGAAGGACGGAGGTTTACATGCGTGTATTGACTATCGAGGTATCAATCAGATCACTGTGAGGTACAGTTACCCGCTGCCTCTCATAGCCAGTGCGATAGAGTCAATGCACGGGGCGCGCTTCTTCACAATATTGGATCTCAGGAGCGCTTATAATCTGGTGCGCATCCGAGAGGGTGATGAGTGGAAGACGGCATTTAGCACCACCTCAGGTCATTATGAGTACCTGGTCATGCCATATGGGTTGATGAATGCTCCATCAGTCTTCCAATCCTTTGTAGACAGATTTTCAGGGACCTGCACGGGCAGGGTGTAGGCGAGGAGACTGAACCCTCGCCAGGCAAGGTGGGCCATGTTTTTCACCCGTTTTGTTTTCACCCTATCCTACAGACCAGGTTCCCAGAACGCTAAGGCAGACGCACTTTCCCGGATGTATGACACAGAGGAGCGGTCCACGGATCCCACTCCCATACTTCCGGATTCTTGCCTGGTGGCACCGGTGGTGTGGGAGGTGGACGCGGACATTGAGCGGGCGTTACGTACAGAGCCCACTCCCACCCAGTGTCCAGTTGGACGTCTGTACATTCCGTCTGCTGTCCGCGACCGTTTGATCTGTTGGGCCCACACGTCACCCTCCTCTGGTCATCCTGGCATCGGTCGGACAGTGCTTTGTCTTAGTGGGAAGTACTGGTGGTCTACCCTGGCTAAGGACGTGAGGGTTTATGTTTCCTCCTGCTCGGTGTGCGCCCAGTGCAAGGCACCTAGAAACCTTCCACTCCGCCTGCCCTGCCGGAAGCTGGCTCCGCGGTTTGTGGGGCCATTTAAAGTCCTGAGGAGACTGAACGAGGTTTGTTATAGATTACAGCTCCCCCCTGATTACCGTATTAACTCCTCGTTCCATGTGTCTCTCCTCAGGCCGGTGGTGGCTGGTCCGCTCCAGGAATCTGAGGTGCGGGAGGTTCCTCCGTCCCCTCTGGACATTGAGGGGGCCCCGGCGTATGCTGTTCGAGCCATCATGGACTCAAGGCGTCGGGCGAGGGGCCTTCAGTACCTCGTGGAGTAGGAGGGGTACGGTCCGGAGGAGAGATGCTGGGTGCCGGTGGAGGACATTCTGGACCTTTCTATGCTGCGGGAGTTTCACCGTCTCCACCCGGATCGTCCTGCGCCTCGTCCTCCGGGTCATCCCCGAGGCCGGTGTCGGCGCGCTGCTGGAGCCGCGCATCAAGGGGGGGGGTACTGTCACGACTTCCGCCGAAGTTGGTCCCTCTCCTTGTTCGGGCGGCGTTTGGCGGTCGACGTCACCGGTTTTCTAGTAGCCACCGATCCACGTTTCATTTTCCATTTGTTTTGTCTTCATTGTACACACCTGGTTTCCATTCCATAATTATTGTTCCCTATTTAACCCTCTGGTTTCCCCCTTGGTTTTGTGCGTGTTTGTTCATGTCAAGTTGTCTCGTTTATGTGAACTGGATTATTTGTCTCCTTAGTGGAATATTGTTTTTGAGTAAAGTTACGGTTATTACTCATCTCTGTGTCCTGACTCCGCCTTACCTGCATCACCTAGACATTTGACAATAAGTCTGGCTGCACAACCGGATTGGCAAACGTATTGCAAATTGAGAAATCATGTGACTAAACTACCTAAAAAGAGAGCTAATATTAATAATATTTATGTCAATCTCTCCTGGCTCAAAGTGGAGGAGAGATTGACTTCATCACTACTATTTATGAGAGGTATTGACATGTTGAATGCACCGCGCTGTCTGTCTGAATTACTGGCACACAGCTCGGACACCTATGCATACCCTACAAGACATGCCACAAGAGGTCTCTTCACAGTCCCCAAGTCCAGAACAGACTATGGGAGGCGAACAGTACTACATAGAGCCATGACTACATGGAACTCTATTCCACATCAAGTAACTGGCGCAAGCAGTAAAATTAGATTGAAAAAAACAGATACAAATACACCTTAACAACTTCTTGTCAGTAGGGGGCTCCATTTCGACTTGTAAAAATTCGTTCCCAAATTAAATGCCTCGTACTCAATTCTTGCTCGTACAATATGCATATTATTATTACTATTGGATAGAAAACACTCTCTAGTTTCTAAAACCGTTTGAATTATATCTGTGAGTAAAACAGAACTCAAGTTGCAGCTAACTTCCTGTAGGAAGTGAGAATCTGAAATCGATGCTCTGTTCCAGGTCAGTTATTAAATTGCATGTGATCTATGATCGACATGCACTGCATACGATTCCCTAGATGTCAGTAAGCAGTGAGAATTGGAATTGTGTGCTAGGCAGATCTGCCATATAAAGGCTCATGGAACCGGGTGCGCTCTTTTCAACGTTCGTCATGGCGCAGAGGAGGACCTCAGGATGGCATTCTGAAAGCTCTCGTTATAGGCCTTAGATATATCCGGCTCTGATTTTATTCGATATAGGTGTAAAGACATCATAATGTAGTTATTTTAAACCGAGTTATATCAGTTTATATCAGTATATTGCGATTTTCGGATATTTCTTTGTCCTGCGTTATGGTAGTTGGACACGTCTTCGCCACATGGCTAATGTTTGCTGCTAATTCCTAAGTTGAAGACGGCAATCTACAACCAGCAACGATGATTCTGGACAAAGGACCACTTGCACAAGATTCTGATGGAAGCTCATCAAAAAGTAAGAACTATTATGATGTTAATTCGTTTTTCTGTTGAAAAATAAAACTATTATTCAGCCATTAATTTCGTGCGGTCTCGCTTTAGCGCACGCTGTATGTCGTAGTAACGTTAATTTTAAAAATCTAACACAGCGGTTGCATTAAGAACTAATGTATCTTTCATTTGCTGTCCAACCTGTTTTTTTAGTCAAGTTTATGATTAGTTATTGATTAGATTAGGTGCCTCTCCCAAGATTTCTCCCGACATTTTGTTGGCAGCTTGGCTACTATTTCTCATTGTATAACCACGATTTGTGCCGCTAAATATGCACATTTTCGAACAAACAATATATGTATTGTGAATATTATGTTATAGGACTGTCATCTAAGAAGTTTGAGAGGTTAGTGAAAAAATTAATATCTTTTTGCTGGTTATTCGTTATCGCTACTGTGGCTTGAATCAATGCTGTTGTGTGGTTTGCTATTGTAGATAGCTAATATAATGCTAAATTGTTGTTTCGCTGTAAAACACTTAAAGAATCTGAAATATTGGCTGGATTCACAAGATCTTTGTCTTTCATTTTTGCGTGTTAATTCTGATGAGTTATTTTTTTTCATAAATGTTATTGTATGATGGAGTATTGGTAATTATGCCTGTTAGTTATATTGCGACGTGTCTTGCCTCTCTGTAGTCTGCTAAGTTTAGGCTTTGTGGTGTAGGAGTGTTGCTGAATTAGTGTCTGCTGTCAATTAGTTAAAATTACTTATTTATTTGTTATGTTTAATACCTGAAATATGGCACAGTTTATGTTCTTATGTCGGAACAAAATTACATATGCTTACGAGAATGTTATTATATTAGTATAGTAATATCAAGACTGTTCTACTCTCAATGTAATGTTGTTTTGCTTAGTAGATGTAGTGACTAGTTTGTATATTTGAGTCTTAGAGTTTTTGTAGGGTACGAGATTTGTAGATACAGACTTGACTCTGAGGTAGAACAGAAGGAGAAAGGGTCTGTTGACAGAATATGATGGTTGGGAAAATATATAAGTGTTGTTAATCTGTTTAGCTTATGGTGGTTAGCTAATAGGAAAGTAGCTTATATGGTCCTATCCCGTGTTAAAATTTTTAAATAATCAGAATGATGGCTGGATTTCACAGATGTGTTCTTTTTCATTTGGTGTCTTGGACTTGTGATTTCATGAACATTTTATTATATGATATCCCTGTGGCTTTAGGCTAGGCTATGCTAGTCAGCTTTTTTGATGGGGGGGATCCCGGATCCGGGTTTGTGACTCGTTAGAGGTTTTAAGGAACAGCGGGGACTGTGAAGCAACACAAACATAGGCACAGACACATGCATACACACACACAAGATAACATACACACTATACACACACATACACATGGATTTTGTACTGTAGATATGTGGTAGTGGTGGAGTAGGGGCCTGAGGGCACACAGTGTGTTGTGAATGTATTGTAATGTTTTTAAAATTGTCTACAAAGGCTTGATGGCTGAAACGTGTCCGAAACGTTACTCCTAAATTCATTTTTTTTTTTAAATCGTTATATCCTGTTTCACTTGTGTAGTATCAGAGAACAAGGTGCTGTGCCACCCGTCTTCAGTGGACTCCCTGTCCACCAGCGCAGCCACAGAGGACCACGTCTCCATGGGAGGCTGGGCCGCCAGGAAAGCCCTGAGGGTGGTGGAACATGTGGAACAAGGTGGGAAACTAAACCATTGATTTGGATTTGATACAGTAGATATTCGTCTTGATTATTTGTTACAGTTGAAAAGAAGCAATATTTTGACCTGTCAAGATTTCTTTCTGTGAAATTCACACAGTAATATTTTTTGGGCTGGGTTCACACACAAAGTGGCAAAAACAACAAAATAATTTAATTGGTTCTAGCCTGGGGTGGGAATTGTCTGCGCAAGGTCGCAATTCATTGGTGAATAGTTTTTCTGACACGAGCTGTGTACTATATTGGTCACTAAACCTCAAAGTTATCTGCTTTTGAGCATTTAATGTAAATAGAGAGTAGCAAACAAACAGAAGTAAATGATGTATACTGATGTACAGTGCATTCGGGAAAGTATTCAGACCCCTTGACATTTTCCACATTTAGTACATTACAGCCTTATTCTAAAATTAATTAAATCGTGTTTTCCCCTCATCAATCTATACACAATGCCCCATAATGACAAAGCAAAAATATAGTTTAAAAAAATAATAATTAAAAAAATCCTGAAATATCACCTCTGTTGAACTTTGTTGAAGCACCTTCGGCAGCGATTACATCCTGGAGTCTTCTTGGGTATGACTCTACAAGCTTGGCACAAGCTGCCCAGTGACACGAGTCTATCAGACGAGCTAAGTAACTTCTATGCTCGCTTCGAGGAAAGTAAAAGTGAAATATGCATGAGAGTATCAGCTGTACCGGACAACTGTGTGTGATCACGCTCTCCGCAGCTGGTGTGAGTAAGACCTTCAAACAGGTCAACATTCACAAGGCCGCAGTGCCAGACGGATTACCAGGACATGTACTCTGAGCATGTGCTGTTCAACTGGCAAGTGTCTTCACTGACATTTTTAATCTCTCCCTGTCTGAGTCTGTAATACCAACATGTTTCAAGCAGACCACCCTGTGCCCAAGAACACTAAGGTAACCTGCCTAAATGACCTGCCATATTTTCTTAAAACCTGCATGATTGGTTTAAGGCTTGTAAGTAAGCATTTCACAGTAAGGTCACACCTGTTGTAATCAGGGTTGTTCTTTCTTAATCTGAATTCGGAACATTTACCCAGTTACTATGAAAAATGTCCTACTTCTACTGACTGTGGGTATTCTGGGTAAATGTAACTTCACGGTGATACTTGACGTCTGTAGCCATGAAATGCTTTGAAAGGCTGGTCATGGCTCACATCAACACCATTATCCCAGAACCCTAGACCCACTCAAATTTGCATACCGCACCAACAGATCCACAGACGATGCAATCTCTATTGCACTCCACACTGCCCTTTCACACCTGGACAAAAGGAACACCTATGTGAGAATGCTATTCATTGACTACAGCTCAGCGTTCAACACCATAGTGCCCACAAAGCTCATCACTAAGCTAAGGACACTGGGACTAAACACTCCCTCTGCAACTGGATCCTGGACCTCCTGATGTGCCGCCCCTAGGTGGTAAGGGTAGGTAACAACACATCCGCTACGCTAATCCTCAACACGGGGCCCTCAGGGGTGTGTGCTCAGCCCCCTCCTTTACTCCCTGTTCACTCATGAGGTACAACTCCAACACCTCATTAAGTTTGCTGATGACACAACAGTGGAATACCTGATCACCGACAACGATGATGCAGCCTATAGGGAAGAGGTCAGAGAACTGATCATGTGGTGGAAGGACAACAACCTCTCCCTCAACGTGATCAAGCAAAGGAGATGATTGTGGACTACAGGGAAAGGAGGACCGAGCACGCCCCCATTCTCATCGACGGGCTGTAGTGGAGCAGGTTGAGCTTCAAGTTCCTTGGTGTCCACATCACCAACAAACTAATCGTTCTAGCACACCAAGACAGTTGTGAAGAGGGCACGACAAAAACCTATTCCCCCTCAGGAGACTGAAAAAATTTGGCATGGGTCCTCAGATCCTCAAAAGGTTTTACAGCATCACCATCGAGAGCATCCTGACGGTTACATCACTGCCTGGTATGGCAACTGCTCGGCCTGCGACCGCAAGGCACTACAGAGGGTAGTGCATACGGCCCAGTACATCACCGGGGCCAAGCTTCCTGCCATCCATGACCTCTATACCATGCGGTGTCAGAGGAAGGCCCTGAAAATTGTTTAAGGCTCCAGCCACCCTAGTCATAGAGTGTTCTTTCTGCTAACGCACAGCAAGTGGTGCCGAGCGCCAAGTCTAGTTCCAAGAGGCTCCTAAATAGCTTCTACACCCAAGCCTTAAGACTGCTGAACAGCTAATCAAATGACTATTTGCATTGCGCCCCCCCCTTCTACACTGCTGCTACTCTCTGTTATTATCTATGCATAGTCACTTTAATAACTCTACCTACATGTACATATTACGCAATTACCTCGACACGGGTGCCCCGCACATTGACATTGACTCTGTACCGGTAACCCTGTATATAACCCCGCTATTGTATATTAATGCTGCTCTATAATTAATTGATACTTATCTCTTACTTTTTGGGGGGGGGGGATAATTTTCTTTAAAAAAACTGCATTGTGGTTAAGGGAGCTAATGTAAAAGTAGCATAATACACTAGTAGGTCAATACACATGTTGAATAATTCAAAGAGAATTTTCATCTTAATACTGAAAAATTACGAAACATTTACCCAGTTACTATGAAAATGTCCTACTTCTACTGACTGTGGGTATTCTGGGTAATATGTAACTTCACGGTGATACTGACAACTGCAGTAGTGGAGTTCAAGCAAACACAGAAAAACAAGAAGTCAGCGATATTTAAAAGACACCCCCAGAGGAAGTTGCTGCCTCTATTTCAACGTATTGGCTTGTCCTAGAGATGAAATGCACGTTGACTTAAATCATTGTGCAACATCATGTGTAAACTCTGGCCATCGTCTTTCAGCTAAATAAAAGTGGATTTCTACCAGTGTGGCCGTTTTAAAAACTAGKCCACATTTAGAGAGCTCAACCAGTGTTAAAAATATAATGTAATATCAGATCATTTCTGYGTAACAATTAAGTACCGTACTGTGATTGCTTTCAATTAAAATTGTCAAAAAGAAACAAAAATAGCTTCTTAGCAAAGAGATATTTCTCAAGCAAGAATGTTGCTAGGTTTTGGGAGTGGTCTGAATTGGGAGGGGAAAACTGAAATCGAGCTATTATTGGTCTATAAACTAATTTACCGACTGGTGATGTCACCAGGTCGGTCAAAACTCCATCCCACCAAAACAGGCTGAAATTTCAGGCGATCTTTTACAAACAGCTCTTACACTAAAAGGACATTATCATCCTTTTCACAATTGCATAGTATTAGTCCAACCTCATACTGTGGAAATATATATACAACACAGGAAAATCATGTTTTTTTTGACTGCACTGGACATTTAAAATACGTTTTACCTCTATGTCAAAAAGGAACTTTTGGCTTTTTTGGTCTCTATTTTGGTATATTTCTATGCATTGAACATTACTAAGAAATACAAGAAAAATTGTATTAGATTTTATCCTATATAATAACTTGTATAATACTGTTGTTGATGATACTTTTCCAATCAAAAAAATGTGTTTATTTATYTGAATAAAGTGTTATTCTGAGGGTCCACAATTGGTCCATAACCTGTCCCTTCCTCTCCCCCTCGTCAGTCCTAGCAATCGAGCTGCTAGCTGCCTGCCAGGGAATTGAGTTCCTCCGCCCCCTGCGTACTACAACACCACTGGAGAAGGTCTATGACCTTGTACGCAGCGTAGTCAAGTAAGTCAAACAGATCCGGGCAGTGTGTACACAATGTAACGCACACAACACATGTCTCATTCCCCTGAAATGATTGACAAAGTTGGTTAATATTTATCCAATGTCCCTCTTCTTTCTGTGCCTCCTCTTCCCCTCATTATGTGCCTCCCACCGATTCGCTTCCCTTCTCTGCCTCCCCCTCTTCTCCTCACCTTCTTTTGCCTACCTCTCTTCTCCTCACCCTCTCTGCCTACCCCTCTTCTCCTCACCCTCTCTGCCTCCCCTTCTTCTCCTCACTTTCTCTGCCTCCCCCTCTTCTCCTCACCCTCTCTGCCTACCCCTCTTCTCCTCACCCTCTCTGCCATCCCCTCTTCTCCTCCCCCTATCTCCCTCCTACCGATTCGCTCCCCTTCTCTGCCTCCCCCTCTTCTCCTCACCTTCTCTGCCTACCTCTTCTCCTCACCTTCTCTGCCTCCCCCTCTTCTCCTCACCCTCTCTGCCTACCCCTCTTCTCCTCACCCTCTCTGCCTACCCCTCTTCTTCTCACCCTCTCTGCCTCCCCCTCTTCACCTCACCCTCTCTGCCTCCCCTCTTCTCAGGCCCTGGATCAAGGATAGGTTCATGTCTCCAGACATTGAGGCGGTCCATCGTCTTCTTCTAGACCAGAAGGCAAGTGTGGGGTCATAACTCTGAGCCTCTATTCATTTAAATAAATGAAATTGTTAATTTAGCACACGCTTTTGTCCAAGTTTGTGTATTTTGTGTGGTTATTCAGGTGTGGAACGTGGCTCAGCCATACATTGAGAAGTATAACATGGAGCTTCTTCCTGAGTCCCGCCCCATCTCTCCTACTGCCTTCTCATTGGATCCCCCAGCATCACCACGGAAACGCATCCGACTTGAGTGAAATCATCATCTGTCTAAATGTATACTTTTTGTCTTCCTGTTTTTCAGACAAATGTTTTCTTCCTTCCGCAACCCCAGCCGCTTCAATAATTATCATGTATTCCATGCTAGTTTTGAACAAAGAGTTGTCGGATAACATTGATTGAGGCTAGACAGTAGATTTGTAATCTTATTCGTCACAGAAACTAGATAAAGCTTGATTTAATGTATTAAACTTTATTCACAAAAGCAATGTGAATTTATTTTTCAATAAACTACAATAATTTTATGCCTTATTATTACCTTAGTTATTTCATATATACATACTTTATTTAATAGTAATTTGGGGAACTTATTGTACACAGAAATTACTATGTACGTAGAGTGATTTAAAACTACAATGTCCACCTGAATAATCTAAACAGTAAATACAGTCAGTCAATCTAAGGCAGTGGTTTTATGTGTTTTTACTGGAATTTACCAACACCTGAAGATTTTTCTAAACAAATGTAATTTATACAACATAAGGCCTCCATGTGCACACTGTATTCTGCATGTTTATGCAAAATAGTTTTGCATCCTTTACATTTTAGCACTGAATAAAGTGCTAATAACATGATCATAATTATTGTGGAATATGCATTAAACTGTTCCCTTTGAAATTCTACAATGAATTTCCAACAACTGAATTTTTACCACGCCCTCGCTAAAGTGGATTTGGGAGTTGGTGGTAGAACAAGCTAGCCTGGGTACCAGTCTCTTTACCTAATCCACTCCCTGTACCCATGTGATGTGCCAGGGGACGGGTCTTAGTTTCTGCCATCTTCAAATATAAACGTTATATCATTAATGAGCTCGATGAGAACAGAGGATTTGATCCTGATTCGATCACTCACACAGCTATCGTCCTATCACAACGATTATGTAAATAATTAAACTCATTTTTTCTCCACAGAACATGTTGRTAAAACCAGTCTGTCAAAATTTMCTAGCTCACTTCTAAATTCTCAAACTAAATACATACTGCAATTCCAACCACAAAACGTCTTTAGTCTCAAAATACAACAACGTGCCTAGCTAACAGCTAAATGGTTGTTTTTGACTTTGTTATAAATTGCAATTATATTTTCGAGGCTCCACATGTTGTCATGGAAAATATTCACGTTATTTACAACAACCAATGAGCAACTCCGCCGTAAATCCAGCGCGTTGAGATTGCTGAAAGGTCAGTCTCTTTGGCATTGACAAGGAAGTGATAAGGAGTGAAACGTTAGCTAAAGAGACTGGCATTCAGACTAAGAACATATAGGCCTACTTCAAAAGAAACGTTAGGGGCCAACTGTCAAACACAGAGGCTATGTAATGCATTTTCTGAGAAATGCAAAGGAACAAATCGATAAGTTCCTGTATGCTCCTACTGTACAAGAAAATGCGGTGCCAAGCCATTTCATTGGGGCATGGAGAGAAACTACCCCCCCCCCCCNCCCCCCCCTCCCATTTCACCCCATTGAGCGTGATCACATTCCGATTGTGTATTTACATGAAAGGAGGTAATGTAACCACACTGGTAAATTGCCACTGGATTTAATTTAATGAGGCGTACATAAAATGTAGGCGTACTGTTGTAACGATGGACTTAACTGTGTTTTTCTTTCTGATAGAATCTAATACAAGACTATGCCATTAGACGATTTGCYTACATAGTGTAACGACCCTGGGTTTGTAAGCGCGGAAATCGATTCTGCCGCACGAACATGCTTTTGCGGCACAGTCGATAGCGCACCGGACCTCGGGCTAGAAGGTCGAGGGTTCGAGACCTGCTGCCTGCAGTTTCATTACAATACATTTTACTTATGGGTGGTCCATTTTGCCATGAACCCAACTGAGCTACAAAGGACTTAGTGTATTGTTGAGGAAAAGCGTGCAAGTGAGCATTTCACTGCACTGTTTACACCTGCTGTATCCTGTGTACTTGACATATACACTTCAATTGATGGTGGCGATAGACGATTCAGTTGAAGTTAAACAATTCTGTAGACATTAAAAAAAAAATTGTATCTGTAAATAATCAAACATTATATAGGCCTATGTATGTATCTATAAATAAACGAATGGATTTAAATATTTTACATCGAAAATGTTGAAAGAAGCCATGAGCGAACTCGTGCTTCAGTGAATGGAATCAATATTTCCCTGACATTCTTTTGTAATGACCTACATAACTACAGTGCGCAATATTGCGTGAGTTGTTTACATTTGAAACGCGCACCGCTCATTTTAGCCTCATTTGCCCAGAGATTGGAACAAATGAGACATTAGACATTTCACCCCAGAAAGCTATTGAGAAAACATTTCAGGCAAGTGGACAGAGATAAAACCAGGGATTCGCGCTTTAGACCCCATTCTGTAAACAACAATATCCTGCACAGAACATTTGTTTCTTAACACTGTGATCTGAATAGKAACATCAGATTCACATTCTAACAAATGCAAAACTATAAGATGTAGGCTATTGATTATTTAGACGATAAAAGTAGTCACTATTTTTGACTGCAAACTCAAAATGATTTGTTATATTTCATTCCCTCAGATATTAATTATTGTAAGTTATAGTACCTATTCTGAACACAAACTAGGAATGGACATTCACTCCCCTCTTCGCTCCCCTTTGAGCATGCCTGATATAAAGAAAGGTAAGCCAACATTTAAACAGATGTTAGTTTTTCTATATATAAGCTTTATTTGTCGACATGTTATGATACCATTTATGTTCTTCCAGTGAAGATAAGTTCTCCCAAACACACTCCTGATGCTGAATACCTCTCAAGGAGAAGGTGTGGAATGGCAGCTATTTAATTTGAGGACAAATATACAATTTATGGGTGATTTTAACTGTGACTAAAACGTTTATTATGAATAACAAACAAATAAACATCTAACTTCTTACAGAAAGTCTTGAGGAGACTGCAAAGCCAACATTGGATACAGTCTGGCTGAAATCAAGAAATAGTACAGGTAACACTTAACATATGCAWGCAAATAATTGAACAATGGCAAATGTCATTGTTCTTACTTTCATGATAATGTTATTATTGCATGTTTCTCAAAACTCTCTTTGGGGACCCCCAGACATTTAACCATTTTGTTGTGGCCCTGAACTAGCTCACCTGATTGCCCTAGTCAAAGGGCATGATTATTAGTTGACCAATTGAATCAGGTGTGCTAGCTCTGGAATAGATCCAATACATGGAATGGTTGGGTKTCCCCGAGGAGAGGTTTGAGAACCAATGGTTTAATGAATACACACCCGCGACGGAGACATGTTTTTCTTATCTCTGATATGCAGATGACGACAGAAAAGCTAACAACCCGTTTGTGCTTCCAATGGATCGTAACATCTTCAAAAAGAGAGAGATGGACTCTGTAATCAAACAACAAGTACGTAGGCTACTGTAATACCCTCGGGGACTTTTATGCATCCATCGCTAGACTATAATAGAAAATAATAAAAATAGAATCTGAGCCATGATTACCACAGTATGCCGGGTCTTCAGATCGAGGCCTGTGAGCCTATCAAGTGATTACAGGAATACCATTTTGCAAATCTCTCTCTCTCTCTCTCTCTCTCTCTCGCTCTCGCTCTCGCTCTCGCTCTCGCTCTCGCTCTCTCTCGCTCTCTCTCAGGAGAAGAAGTTCTTCAGCAGCCTGCCGACCCAGATGAAGAGTACCTACCTGTCCCGACTCAGGTGCCGCTCCGCCCCTATGAGGAGTGCTGTGGAAGACACAATCCCCGAACCAGAGAAATGCAGACGGGAAAAAACAACATGGGCCACTGTGGTCACTAAAAGTACTGTATATTACAGACAACAGTCTAGAATCAAAATGTACATTTTAATTATCTAAATATGAATGTATTTGCATTGCTGTCTGGGTCCTATAATTAAGATGATTGTATAATAGGTACACCTATGATAAAACTAGTCTACTATATATTTTATTATAGGAGTATCTATCATTATTTCATTTAAATTATTGGACTTAGACAGCAGTCACAATAAAGGAACATACATCAATGTTTTAACAGAGTGTTGACCAGATTATCTCTTGTCGTTTTGCAGGTTGTAGTCAAGAGAGGGAGAACATTAGGGACTACTTGTCTAAACAGCGAGAAAAGTTTATGCAGCAGGTAAAACAATTATGGTCTAAAATGTAACATAAGCTGTGGCTAGGTGTAATGAATTCAATCAAACCTGCAGTGCCGTAGTTATGCAAAGCCAATTTCATTTCAATTCAATATGAATTTTWAAAAATGCCCTCATTTCTGATGTAGAAGAGACATCACCTCTACAGTAGGTTTTAAGGAATTCCAGGCTCTCTCTCTCTATCCATGTCTCTATAGTACTCTCTGTCAGTGAAGCAAGACACCATCAAGAAGCTGGAGAAGGACACGGTGATAGAGCTTCAGTTGATCAGACATGCTGAGAAACATCTGGAACAGGACTCGGTCGCCTTTGAAAAGTTCATCAAGGAAAACGACCAGAGCTCAGTGGAAGCTGTCAAGTTGTTAGTAGGACTATCATTATTATGACCAATAAATAGTAGCCTACACATGATTTTGTATTAGCTTTTAAAATATCTCTAGCTACCCGATTGASAAATAACCAGTAGTTTACAGTAATAGTTACAGTAGTTAGTTAATTTTTTCATGATAGGTCCACCACAGGTAGATCATGGTAAATGCACAATGTTACAATAAGTTAATCATTACCATCTCYTATGTATATACTGTATTATATACTATTCTACTGTATCTTAGTCTATGCCGCTCTGACATTGCTTGTCCAAATATTTATATATTCTTAATTACATTCCTTTACTTAGATTTGTGTGTATTGYGTATATGTTGTGGAATTGTTAGATATTACTGCACTGTCAAGGGATAGAAACACAAGCATTATGCTACATCCGCAATAACGTCTGCTAAACACGTGTATGTGAACAATACATTTATTTTTATTTTATTTAAATAAAAACATCACATGTATATTCTGTTATATTTCTTTCCAGGGCAGAGAAAGAGACTATGATGAAAATGGAGAAAACAGCAGAAATTAAAAAAGTAACAGTACAAATGATGGCGATGAAAAGGTACTGTATCATGTACGCTATACTAGAAATGAAAATATAAAAATGTGTCTCCTTCGAGCCGGATTTGAACCAGCGACCTAAGGATTTCAGCTTTGATACCAACTACAGTCCTCCGCTCTACCAACTGAGCTATCGAAGGGACGCTGAATGATATGGAAAAAATAGGGCATTTAAAGATGCCGTTGGAGGAACTCGACAGTTGTGAAATGTTTCATATTTTCCCCCCTAGTAACGCTGCTCGGTTTTAACATATTTGACTAATGTAGTAGTGAAAACTACCTAACCACGTGAAGTTTTTTCAGAATGCATTAGCTAGCATGCGCGTTAGCTAGGCTAGTGTTTAGAGAACACGCCGCCATCGCGCTGAACTCATTCATTTCCATTGGGGACTGGGGCGGAGTCGTGTTTTTTTTCCAGTGGTAGTAAATGTCATCCCACATAATGCAAGCATATCCCCTTTAGCGACATCTCAAAGTATCAAGAAATCCTGAAGGAGTACCAGACCTACAAAACGTTTCTCATGGCCGTCGGACCCTTGGAGTGGCGCGAGGAACAGAAGCGCAAGAGGGAGGACAGGAGAGCAACCAAGCAGAGGGAGAGAGAGAATACAAAAATGTTCTGTCTACCCTCATCGGTCAAAGGTATCGGAGTTTAAATACTTTCCTTTGATTTATTTGAGAATGATATAAATGTGTGCAATAGGAAATATGCAATAGTAGGCTAAAAGGGTGGGTTGCAGAAAAATGGTTTAAATTAAATCTAGGATTAGAGTTAATCCACGTTGGTGCAACGCACCCGAAATCTATTGACAGAWGTCTGACATTTTGTATTATTTTCCTGATTCCAAGACGAAAATAAAAAAGGTCCGGCGTATGCCAGACGCAATTCAAGAGTCACAAAATATTCTCAGATTAAACATCAAAGCAAAAGGTAAGAGGATGGGGAACATATATGTTTGTGTGTGGATTATATCATAAAATCAATCAATGTCATTGATCAAGTAAAATTGAAAATAGTTCAGTGCTACTGTGTGCATTTGATTGTCCCCTGTCAGTGGCAAAGTCAGCAGCATACTTCACCACCAGGAGAGACAGGGGTCCACCATCCCTGAGGTGCCAGAGACAGCAGAGACCTCAGACAGTGACGAGGTATGGATTAAACGTTCCTGTTTTTTTATTAATGAACCATCTTGAGTTTTGGTGTGTTTGATGACATAATGTATGTAACCAACCAGGGTACTGGTTAAAAATTTTGGGTAAACCGGAGGTAAATTTAGCAAACCCCCTAATGCAAAAAAACACACATAAATAACGTATCTAACTACCGTAATAAGTGGGTAAACCCTATTCATAAATGAAGACAAGGAAACTGGGTTTACTTGGGTTGAAGACAGCACAAACCGATCCGACTGGGACCAGACATATGCGTTATCATGAACTCTTCCATTTTGTTCTCTGCTGTGGCTCCTCTCRTCCAAGGAGCCAGAGTTCTGTTACTCCAACCCCAGGGACATGCTGAATTTGCTGACTGATCTGGAGGAGCAGAACCTGTCCTACATCCAGAACTTCCAGGAAACAGAGGAGGTCATGGATGAGATCAGCAAAACCATCCAGTTGACACAGGAAAGAATGTAAGGAAGGGCACATCATCTATGCTGTTATACTCCCTATTTGAATCAAGTCCTCTCCCCGGAATACAACAGCGCTGTGTTCCTCAGAGCATGCAACAGAAACGAAGATGAGTGTTTCTTATCGACGAGTCCATGGTCTCCTTGGGCAACTCCACCTTTTTTAATTCAGTTAATTTCATGCCTAATAAACACGAGCCAGGTGTCATCCCTAGCTGGTGTGTGTGTGTGTGTGTGTGTGTGCTAACAGCATGTGGTGTGTGTTTATTGACGTGTGTAATGTACAGGAACAGTGAGGCACGGATCTTGCTGCAGCAGGTAGACATCCTGAAGAACACCATCCAGAGGGAGGAGGAGAAGACCTCTGAGCTGGAGCTCAAGTCCAGGATCTTCTCCTATGGAGAGTACAGAGCTGACAAACAGGTTAGTACTATTGTCCACGTCGTTGCTGCTGGCCCAAAGGATGAGCGCGTTTGATGATCGGCATCACTCTCGGTGACGAAATTGCAACAGCAGGTTACATGGACGCCTTTGATTGGCTGATTGATTCATTGGTCTACTTCRTAAAATGCATCAGAGAAGAAGATCCAAAGGTACCTCAATCTCCCCAGGCCTTTTCCTCCCACTGCATTTTGAGAGGGAGACTAGGAAAGAGGATGCAAGAATTCAAAGGAAATACATGTTGTGTTGTAAATTCAATCTGGAGTGCCAGAGTGTGCTCAGAATGCGCTCTGGGCATTCGTAAACTCAGGTTGTTGTCAGATTGTCTATTAGTAAATTCAGAGTGTTTCGCTCTCAGAGCGTTCAGAGCGCACACACTGGAAGCTCTGGCCCGAGGAGTAGGGTTGGTCCGAGCGTTCTGACCTCACAACGGCACCCAAGCTAACTGGCTAACTGGCTAACGTTGGCTAGCTTTCTAGCTACTTCCAGACACAAATGAGAGAACACCTCACTCTGACCATTTTACTCTCCCTAGCAGAGCTGGTTAGGCTGTTTTCATGTTATCCAAAGCGTTGGTGACTGTAACTGTGCTGCTGGCAACATTTTCATTGTGCTTTTTTACTGACAACTGCCATATTCAACAGGTGTTGAGCGTTCGTAAATGAATCTGTTATTCTGTGCTCTGACACACTGACGAGTGCTCTGAAATCGGCGTAGAGTGAATTTACGAATACACCCAAAATTGAGATTAAACCATTTCGTAGTCAATTTCACCTCTTCCTTTATCACAGGATGTGATGCTCAATGTGCTGCACAAGAAGGTGAAGGAAGTGTACAGGGTGTGTGTGGGAGAGGTGGACTCCAATATCAGCACTCTTCACATGCTGGCCAACATCGAGAGCAGAATGCAGGAAGTTATGGACCGACTGGAGACGCTGCCCCCGGACAACATTGACACCGTCCGCACCCAGAGGGAGAAGGAGAAGAGGGTCAAGTGTGTGTCCTTCCTCACAGCTCTTTGCGGTCATACACCACCGAGTAACCGTAAAGCTCTTTGGCTGCGTTTACACAGGCAGTCCAATTCTGGTATTTTCCCCCATACTAATTGTTCTTTTGACCAATCAGATCATCTATTTTGCCAATAATTGGGTAAAACATCAGAATTGGTCTGCCTGAGTAAACGCAACCTTTGTGACAACTTCTGGTGTAAAAAAGGTCTTTATAAAATAAATGTGATTGATTAATTAATAGTTGCCAACAACATACCACACTGTAATGCACATTCAGGATGAATGCTCTCAATTGTGCGGCCAGCGTTAGAAGTTGACCAGAGTATTCATCATCCCAAACTTCCTCAGCAATCTCAGGAAGAAGGCTATAAAAGGCTGTTGTGCCGTCTTGACAATAATGCTCCCAACCCTCTAATCTCCTTTCAGGATGCGTGAGGAGAAGCMGTTGATGAAGAAACACCACCAAGAGGAGAGACTCCGAATGGCTCTGGAGAGAGCCACCTCGGACAGCAAGAAGAGGGTTAGTGTAGTCAGTGTGTCAAACTGTGCAACAAACAGGACACATATCAATTGCTATAATACAGTTTGAGTAAATATAGACTGTTTATAGACTGGTGGGCATAGAGAATCAACCTAGAATACAGTATCTACCTTTGCATTGATGAAACATGCTTCTCCAGGACCAAATGCCTTTGCAATGACACCTAATATTACAGAACTGTAACAGACAGTTTGATACACAGCCAGTTTCCATTTATCCTGTTTTCTCTGGCTTGTAGACGGGCAGAAGGCTGATGCCACGATCGGAGCCATCAGAGATCAAGAAGAAGGACAAGACGCACGCGTTGACCACTAGAGAGCAAGAAGACGCCTTGTACTTCTTTGCCTGATTATTTTAAACCATCAGTATTCACAGACAATATAAGACAGTGACTGATTTTAAATGAGCTTTTGTATACAGTACCAWTCAAAAGTTTGGACACGCCTACTCATTCAAGGGTTTTTCTTATTTAAAAAAAAATATATATATATTTTCTGAAGACATCAAAACGATGAAATAACACATATGGAATCATGTAGTAACCCAAAAAGTGTTAAACAAATCTATATTTTAGATTCTTCAAAGTAGCCACCCTTTGCCTTGATGAAAGCTTTGCACACTCTTGGCATTCTCTCAACCAGCTTCACCTGGAATGCTTATCAAACAATCTTGAAGGAGTTTCCACATATGCTAAGCATTTGTTGGCTGCTTTTCCTTCACTCTGCGGTCCAACTAATCTGAAACCATCTCAATTGGGTTGAGGTCGGGTGATTGTGGAGGCCAAGTCATCTGATGCAGCACTCCATCACTCTCTATTCTTGGTCAAATAGCCCTTACACAGCCTAGAGGTGTGTTGGGTCATTGTCCTGTTGAAAAKCAAATGATAGTCCCACTAAGCGCAAATCAGATGGGAAGGCGTATCGCTGCAGAATGCTGTGGTAGCCATGATGGTTAAGTGCCTTGAATTCTAAATAAATCACTGACAATGTCACCAGCAAAGCAACATCACACCTCCTCCATGCTTCACAGTGGGAACCACCCATGTGGAGATCATCCGTTCACCTACTCTGCTTCTCACAAAGACACAGCGGTTGGAACCAAAAATCTKAAATTTGGACTCATCACACCAAAGGAGATTTCCACCGGTCTAATGTCCATTGCTCGTGTTTCTTGMCCCAAGCAAGTCTCTTCTTCTTATTGGTGTCCTTTAGTAGTGGTTTCTTTGCAGCAATTCGACCATGAAGGCCTGATTCACYCAGTCTCCTCTGAACAGTTGATGTTGAAATGTGTGTTACTTGAACTCTGAAGCATTTATTTGGGCTGCAATTTCTGAGGCTGGTAACTCTAATGAGCTTATCCTCTGCAGCAGAGGAAACTCTGGGTCTTCCTTTCCTGTGGCAGTCAGTTTTTTCATAGCGCTTGTTGGTTTTTGCAACTGCACTTGAAGAAACTTTCAAAGTTCTTGAAATGTTCTGTATTGACTGACCTTCATGTCTTAAAGTAATGGACTGTCGTTTCTCTTTGCTTATTTGAGCTGTTCTTGACATAATATGGACTTGGTCTTTTACCAAATAGGGCTATCTTCTGTCTACCACCCCTACCTTGTCACAACAGAACAGAATGGCTCAAATGCATTAAGGAAAGACATTTCACAAATTAACACGGCACACCTGTTAATTGAAATGCATTCCAGGTGACTACCTCATGAAACTGGTTGAGAGAATGCCAAGAGTGTGCAAAGCTGTCAAGGCAAAGGGTGGCTACTTTGAAGAATCTAAAATATATTTTGATTTGTTTAACACTTTTTTMGGGTTACTATATGATTCCATGTGTTATTTCATAGTTGATGTCTTCATTATTAATCTACAATGTAGAAAATATAAAAAATAAAAACCCTGGAAGGAGTAGGTGTCCAAACTTTTGACTGGTACTGTACATTAGGTCTATATTTCAGTTAGCCCAGGTCACCAAGGAGCATTTAGATTCACTCACTGATTTGGCCTATACAATATTATCTAATGCTATACAACAGTTAGATTGTTAATMAAATGTACTGTATACTTTGATTATAAATAAAATTCAGTTATTTTTTACCTTAGTATATTCTGTTATTGTTTCTTAAATAAGTCGCTCTGGATAAGAGCGTCTGCTAAATGACTTAAATGTAAATGTAAATATGATCATTTACAGATAGAAAGTAGGTAAATTGCACAAAATAATGCCATACAAGATATTACTGAAAAGTGCAATATGCACKATTTTATTATCCTTGTGCTCAAAAGGGGCACAACAACGTGCTTCAACATCATATAAAAAAAACAACTGCTTCTCAGATGTTTTCAAAACGAGACATTTTCATAAAACACGGCAACAAAATCAGCAAACAAGATTAGCAACCAGACACCAAAAAGAAGCTTGCAGTAGCATGCATCTTTCAAACGTCTTTCATTTCACCATCCTCCTCCTCCTCTTCTACCCCTCTAATGAACAAGACATTGTTGCATCTGTGTTGGAGGGGAAAAAATAGTGTAGTGTTAGTTCACCGTGGGCTGGTATGTCAGAAAGGAAATGATTAAACATTGTGCTAATTCTGCAATTAAAAATTGGAGATACAGTGCTATCAGAAAGTATTCARAKCCRTTGACTTATTCCACATTTTGTTGTGTTACAGCCTGAATTCAAAATATATTTTGTTCCCCTTCACCCATCTACACACWKRKCCCKWMYWMYKKAAYMMYAAAKKWMMTTWYYYYWTTTTTWTMTGRTAATTTATTGAAAATGAAATCTCTAATTTACATAAGTATTCACACCGAGGAGTCAATGCATGTTAGAATCACCTTTGGCAGCAATTACAGCTGTGAGTCTTTCTGGGTAAGTCTAAGAGCTTTGCACACCAGGATTGTACAATATTTGCATATTATTTTTTAAATTCTTCAAGTTCTGTCAAGTTGGTTGTTGATTATTGCCAAATAGCCTTTTTCAAGTCTTACCATAGATTTTCAAGACGATTTAAGTCAAATCTGTAACTAGGCCACCCAGGAACATTCAATGTTGTCTTGGTAAGCAACTCCAATGTATATTTTGACCTTGTGTTTTAGGTTATTGTCCTGCTGAAAGGTGAATTGGTCTCCCAGTGTCTGTTGGAAAGCGAACTGAACCAGGTTTTCCTCTAGGATTTTTCCTGTGCTTAGCTCTATATTTTATCCTAAAAAAACTCCCTAGTCCTTGTCAATGACGAGCATACCCATAACATGATGCAGCTACCACCATGCTTGAAAATATGAAGAGTAGGCCTCCCGGGTGGCGCAGTGGTCTAGAGCACTGCATCGCAGTGCTATGCTGCGCCACCAGAGTCTGGGTTCGCGCCCAGGCTCTGTCGCGCCCAGGCTCTGTTAAGAAGCAGTGCGGCTTGGTTGGGTTGTGCTTCGGAGGACGCATGACTTTCGACCTTCGTCTCTCCCGAGCCCGTACGGGAGTTGTAGCGATGAGACAAGATAGTAATTACTAGCGATTGGATACCACGAAAATTGGGGAGAAAAGGGGATAAAATAAAAAATAAAAAAAATTAAAAAATATGAAGAGTGGTACTCAGTAATGTGTTGTATCGGATTTGCCCCAAACATAAGGCTTTGTATTCAGGACAAAGTGCATTTCTTTGTCACATTTTTAGCAGTTTTATTTTATTTCCTTATTGCAAACAGGATGCATGTTTTATTATGTACAGGCTTCCTTCTTTTCACTGTCATTTAGGTTATTATTGTGGAGCAACTTCAATGTTTTCTCCTATTACAGCATTTAAACTTGGTAACAGTTTTAGTCACCATTGGCCTCATGGTGAAATCCCTGAGCAGTTTCCTTCCTCTCCAGCAACTGAGTTAGGAAGGATGCCTGTATCTTTGTAGTGACTGGGTGTATGGATATACCACCCAAAGTGTAATTAATAACTTCACCATGCTCAAAAAGACCTTCAATGTCTGCTTTTTTTGTTTTTACCCATATACCAAGAGGTGCCCTTCTTTGCGAGGCATTGGAAAACCTCTGTGGTCTTTGTGGTTGAGTCGTTGTTTGAAATTCACTAATCGACTTACAAATAATTGTATGTGTGTGGTACAGAGATGAGGTAGTCTTTCAAAGTCATGTTTAACACTATTATTTACCACAGAGTGAGTCCATGCAACTTTTTATGTGACTTGTTAAGCACATGTTTATCCCTGAACTAATTTAGGCTTGCCATATCAAATAAGTTGAATACTTATTGACTCAAGACATTTCAGCTTTTCATTTTTAAAATTTMWAAATTTGTWWAAAAAAAAGTCTACAAACATAATTCCACTTTGACATTACGGGGTATCGTGTGCAAGCCAGTGACATCATCTCAATGTAATACATGTTTAATTCAGGCTGGAAAAACAAAATGTGMGAAAAAAGTCAAGGGGTTGTGAAATACTTTCTCAAAGCCCTTTATGTGTGTAAACTGGTCCCAGATCTGTTTGTGCTGTCTTGCAACTCATATGATTATCGTTACTCCAATCCATGACCATAGGAGTTGTCAAGACAGCACAAAACAGATCTGAGACRAGGCTAATGTGTTRAATCATGAACTCTGCGAAGTACAAGTAAACAAAAGAGTATTCCACTGAACTTACCTGACGAGCACTTCTCCTAGGTGACCAGCCAATGCTCCATCCACATACTCTTCAGTGTTGGCCAACTATAAAATCAGAGGCAATATATTGTTAGATGTTATAAATTGATATGAATGCTGTACAAAATGTACACCTGTTTTAATCAAACTAAATGAATGGCTCACAGTGATGCAACCAGAGCCATATAGCTAGAGATTCAGATGGGCAAGCGCTCTCTAGATGTACACCTGTTTTAATCAAACTAAATGAATGGCTCACAGTGATGCAACCAGAGCCATATAGCTAGAGATTCAGATGGGCAAGCTCTCTCTAGATGCAACTGTTTGCACATGAGGGATTCCAGCTGTAGGGAATTATGCATTTCAGTGATGTTTTCACATATTTTACTGTATGCATCTTTCTGGTCCACACACAACACACACACAACACACCAACACACACACACACACACACACACACACACACCTACCTGCATGTTCATGTAGCTGTCCACAGACACCAGGTATCCTTTGTATTCCATGCCCCACTTCAGCTTCACCATCACGGGCTTGCCAGTCAGACCGTTCAGGAACGGTTTGGGATTCAGTGGTAAACTCTGAAATGACATTATTCACATACATATATTTAGCAGATATTATTGGACAAAAGGAACACCTATGTGAGAATGTTATTCATTGACTACAGCTCAGCGTTCAACACCATAGTGCCCACGAAGCTCATCACTAAGCAAAGGACCCTGGGACTGAACACCTCTCTCTGCAACTGGATCCTGGACTTACTGATGTGCCGCCCCCAGGTGGTAAGGGTAGGCAAAAACACGTCTGCCACGCTGATCCTCAACACTGGTGCCCCTCAACACTGGTGCCCCTCAGGGGTGTGTGCTTAGTCCCCTCTTGTGTTCCTTGTTCACCCCACGACTGCGTGGCCAAACACGACTCCAACACCATCATTAAGTTCGCAGACGACACAACAGTGGTAGGCCTGATCACCGACAACGATCAGACAGCATATAGGGAGGTGGTCAGATACCTGGCAGTGTGGTACCAGGACAACAACCTCTCCCTCGAGAGTTTCAAGTTCCTTGGTGTCCACATCACCAATGAACTATCAAGGTCCAAACACACCAAGACAGTTGTGAATAGTGTACAACAACAGGAGACTGAAAAGATTTGGCATGGGTCCCCAGATCCTCAAAAAGTTCTACAGCTGCACCATCGAGAGCATCCTGACCGGTTGCATCACCACCTGGTATGGCAACTGGTATGGCAAGCAGTACCGGAGTGCCAAGTCTAGAAGCTGTTAAGGACCAAAAGGCTCCTTAACAGCTTCTACCTCCAAGCCATAAGACAGCTGAACAATTAATCAAATGGCCACCCAAACTATTTACATTCGTTTTTACACTGCTGCTACTTGCTGTTATGTARGCATCATGGACATTCTTACTGACAGTTGTGGCTGCAAATTACCTCGACTAACCTGTACATCGCACATTGACTCTGTACTGGTACCCCACGTATATAGCCTTTAATATTTTTTTTAACTTTAGTTTATTTGGTAAATATTTTCTTAACTCTTTCGTGAACTACACTGTTGGTTAAGGACTTGTAAGTAAGCATTTCTACACCTGTTGTATTRYGCGCATGTGACAAAGTTCTTTGATTTGGTATATTGGCCATATATCACACCTCCTCGGGCCTTATTGCTTAATTATATTATAGTCATAATATGAACGATAATTAAGTGGTTATATTTCAGCAATAATGCACGAGGGGATGTGGACACAGCCCTTAGCCGTGGTATATTGGCCATATATCACAAACCCCAGAGGTGCCTTATTGCTATTATAAACTGGTTACCAATGTAATTAGAGCATTAAATACACATTTTTGTCATACCCATGGTATATGGTCTATTATAAACTGGGTGGTTCGAGCCCTGAATGCTGATTGGCTGACAGSCATTGTATATCAGACTGTATACCACGGGTATGACAAAACGTTTATTTTTACTTCTCTAATTACATTGGTAACCAGTTTATAATAGCAATAAGGRACCTCTGGGGTTTGTGATATATGGCCAATATACCACGGCTAAGGGCTGTGTCCAGGCACTCCTCGTTGCGTCMTGCTGAGAACAACCCWTAGCCGTGGTATATTGATCATATGCCACACCCCCTCGGGCCTTATTGCTTAAATATCCCATGGCTTTCAGACAACCAGCATCCAGGACCCAAACACACTACAGCTGCATCTCACAGCTAGCTACTTAGATAATCAAACTAGCCTTTCACATACAGTGCAAAGCACAACAAAGTACATCTTACCACTCTAACTAGCTACCGTAGCTAGCTAGTTGGATAATCACAACAAAGGCGCATAATGCGAATTTATGAAAACTTGAATTTGAGTAGTTAGCTATGATAGCCTGGACGTTCACTACATATATTACCAATCCTCATCAAACACCTCAATATAGTCTAGAATATTTACCATTTTGATTCTGTATGAGCTTCAACGACGATTGCACGCCGTTATTGGATACKGGAAGTAGTGGTGAACTCTGAACTCTGTTCCGTACAAAACAGCACTGTGATTGGTTCAGTTTTTGTAATTGTTCATCCTGATTGGCCACAGAACCGGAGAGAAGAACAGACGGGAATTTTCTACTCCAGTCAAGTCTCTTCTCCGTGCGGAGCCCAAATTTGCGGGAAAGATTCGATGTAGCCAAAATATTTATCGCCGAACTTGTTACATTGTTGCAATTTTAATGAAACAGTTTCAGTCACAGTGTTACAATCAGATACTTGATACAATATAGTCTCTCTTGCTCGCCGGGCTAGACAACAGCAGTTGCAGATCCAGTTGTGACCACTAGGAGGTAATGTTCTCAAATGGATTGAAGTAGCCAACACTCCCAACCATTGTCAGTGATTTGCATAACATAAGATACACTTTTATGGAACCTTGTATCTCCTTTTAAAGATGTAACTTATATTATGATAATCGATATTGGCAGCCACATAGTAGCCTAAAGAATGTTGGTTATTTTGGAATGTTTATTTAAATGTAAATTGAAATTCACCGCAGAGTGTTGCTTGTGCTATTGCTGTACTGTAGTTCATTGTGAATGTCATGTAATTTTTGACACAAGATAGATCAAATTCTCTCTCTATGTCTCTGGCCGTGTTCGAGCGGARCACTTTTGTCAATCTCCAYCTTTCAAAGTGTGTTGCATTATGGGGATAGAAATTGTCCGAATTACGCCTACATGTCTACCTGCATGAACTTGATAAAAATCAAGAGAAGGTAATGAAGTTTTGACTGCAGTCGAAGGCAAGTTTCTGCAGTTGCTCTWCACCAACTTCCTCCYGCAGCCATGGCCTGCATTGTGGAAGGCTCTATTGTATTTATTTAACCTTTATTTAACTAGGCAAATCAGTTAAGAACAAATTKTTATTTACAATGACGYCCTACCAAAAGTCTAAAGGCCTCCTGACGGGGCTGGGATTAAAAATAAAAATATAGGACAAAACACACATCATGAGAAAGACAACAGCATAACATGGCAGCAACACATGACAACACAGCATGGTAGCAACACCACATGACAACAACATGGTAGCAACACAACATGGCAGCAGCACAAAACACGGTACAACATTATTGGGCACAGAACA
>NC_036842.1:90289842-90294881 GCF_002910315.2 Salvelinus sp. IW2-2015
AACATGGCAGCAGCACAAAACACGGTACAAACATTATTGGGCACAGACAAGAGCACAAAGGCAAGAAGGTAGAGACAACAATACATCACGCGAAGAAGCCACAATTGTCAGTAAGAGTGTCCATGATTGAGTCTTTGAATGAAGAGATGGAGATATAACTGTCCAGTTTGAGTGTTTTTTGCAGCTCGTTCCAGTCGCTAGATGCAGCGAACTGAAAAGAGGAGCGACCCAGGGATGTGTGTGCTTTGGGGACCTTTAARAGAATGTGACTGGCAGAACGGGTGTTGTATGTGGAGGATGAGTGCTGCAGTAGGTATCTCAGATAGGGCGGGAATGAGGCCTTGGAGGMTTTTATAAATAAGCATCAACCAGTGGCTCTTGCGACGAGGTTACAGAGAAGAGAAGTATAGAGTGCAGTGATGTGTCCTATAAGGAGCATTGGTTGCRAATCTGATGGCCGAATGGTAAAGAACATCTAGCTGTTTGAGAGCACCCTTGATGGTTAGGGTGTTTTTGTTTGTCCCATGCAAACGTGACCAAAGACGGGACTGAAACAGGAAKCAACTTTACCGCAATTCATGTATACAGTAGATATATACAAATTAATGGGATATTTGAGGCCCTCTCTCGCCAGGGGCGAACTGGGACAAAAATTCAGCCCTGGCAATTTATCCACACCAGCCCCCTCTGAATCAGAGAGGTGCCCATGGAGCAATTGTTTGGGGTTAACTGCCTTGCTCTATGGCAGAACAGCAGTAAGTCTCTCTCTTTCTCTCTGTCTCTCCCTCTTTCTCTGTTTTCTCTCCATGTCCACTACACTTGACTGCTGCAGCAGCAGCTGATATGTCTGTGCTGTTAAGCCTAGCATCACTGGGACCAGAAGACCAGGGGGACCACACTGCTCAGAAGACCAGGGGGACCAAACTGATGCAGAAGACCAGGGGGCCACACTGCCTCAGAGGACCAGGGGGACCAACATGCCCAGAAGACCAGGGGGACCACACTGCCCAGAAGACCAGGGGGACCACACTGCTCAGAAGACCAGGGGGACCACACTGCCCAGAGACCAGGGGGACCACACTGCCCAGAAGACCAGGGGGACCACACTGCGCCCAGAAGACCAGAGGGGACCACACTGCCTGTACAGGGCCCAGCAACATCCTAGGGTAACACTTTATTTTAAGGGTCAATAATAAACACTTTATAAAGTATAAATAGCACTCACTTTAGATTAGGGACCGAAAAAATACTTTACTAATAATTAGTAAATGGTTTGTTAATGTGGGAGTAATGATTCATAAATGGTGAACGCACAATTTATAAATGCCTTTATAAATGGTTTATTATGGACCCATAAAATAAAGTGTTACCTTTCCTAGTTGTGAATGAATTAACACATATATTAGACAAATAAGAACATCACTGAATGAATGCCTTATACAGGACCATTGGCTTATAACAGGGCTACTCCAGTACTATTTAAGAAGATCCATGTAATGAACACGATGGCAGACAGAGAGCTGGTTTCAAGRGCAGGGCACAGCAGGGGTTTATTTGTAAAAGACCACAGGAGGWGGCAGGTAGCTGGGTCCAGGSGCAGGCAGAAGGTCATACACAGGGGGTACAAAAAGGCAACAGTACAGGCAGGGAAAAGGCTAGTAACGTTGTCCGGGAGATCAGGCAATAGGTTGATAACAGGAAATCCGATACGCTAAAGTACAGGCAGGGAATAGGCAAAAGGCGTTGTTAGTTTTTGCCTGCCTCACTATCATACACAGGAGGATTAAATTACGGGAAAAACAGCYCTCCGAATAGAATTGTGTCACAAAACAAACAATACKTCACAYTGAMGMGGTGCAAAGAATTGAACTAAATAGTGTGTGATAATGACATACAGGTGTGTGAACAGGTGATCAGAGTGTGAGCTGGAAAGTGAGCTGCATTCAGGGGATCTACGTGTTTCAGAGTGTGAGTTGGAAGCAGACGTTACGGTCCGGTCACACAAATTTCCTAGGTCCAGATAGATATTGTCATTTGTCGACYTAGTAGCAAACCCCCACCTCACAACCCCTGCGACACCAAACTGTTCACACCACTCTTGAATGTGGAGTGAAAATGTTTTAGTTTTTAAGCTAACTTCCCATAATTCTACACATTTTTCATGGGGCAGAGAATTTGTTTCCTCTTTTAAAGTTAATTTCCTGCAACTCTACGAATTTTTCCATGTCTTATGTGTGTTTATATCCTACCAGTGGTCGAAGAGCGTTTGTTTTTTTGTAGTTGGGACCCGCTGTCCGTATTGACCCTGTTCTGSACTGTGGTCCGCCAGTTGAGTATAGGGGCTTATATAATACCTACATGTTTCATGTGTTCTCCCTGCCCTCTTAGCTGAGTGTTTAAATATTAGGCTACATATAATTCAATAGAATAAAACAGAGAGAGGAGAGCGACTGCCTGTTCCCTAATGTTTTGGCTGTATAATACAGTCAATGGCTACATTAAGGAACTGGCATTCTCTCTGTCTTCCTCTCTCTCTGTTTTCTTCTATTTAATTCAATATACAGCCTTCTGTTTTTGTCAAAGAACGATGGCGGGACTAGTTTATGTGGATGCGGATGGATATCCAGCGTTGTGCTTCGTTTGACATTGCCCCACGCATATGCATATCTTTCTGCCAAGAAGGGACGGGCCTTTCGGTGAATTAAATAAGCTGTAGATAGGCGGGACTTTCCAGCCTTCAGTGGTYGTAGCTATGTAATGTAATAAGATACCAGAGTCACTCCTTAATTCAGCTCATAAACTCATGGGCTGGGCTGAAYAGACTGAGATTCAGAYGCGAATAAACATTGATAAAACAATTAAAATACACAGACAGTCCCTGAATTGACCTTTATTGTAATACATATTGACTTTTGTTTATTAAAAAGCTTTGRATAAATGTCTAGTAGATGGCTATTGCCTTACATATGTTTTATAAAAGCCAATCTAATGACTTGTTAGGCTATATTACAAGTAGCCTAGTGTCTAAATGTTTGCGTACTTTWAAAAATGTTTTTTATGTTTTATGTACGTATATTATTTATGTATTTTTTCGACCAGCCCACCACAATAAAAGGCATGTGCCAGAATGGCCAGACTGCCAATCCGTCCAGGTCTCTCTGTCACGCCCTGACCATAGAGAGCCCTTGYTTCTCTATGGTGTTGTAGYTCAGYGCGTGACTAGGGGGGTGTTCTAGTTTTCCAATTTCTATGTTTGTGTGCTTGACATGGTTCCCAATTAGAGGCAGCTGATTATCGTTGTCTCTAATTGGGGATCATACTTAAGTTCTCCATTGTTCCCACCTGGGTTGTGGGATTTTGTTTTGTGTATGTGCATGTAGCACCACTGATGTCACGTTTCGTTTATTGTTTTGTTTGGAAGTTTCGCTTTATTAAAAGATGTGGAACTTTAATCACGCTGCGCCTTGGTCCGTCTCTCCTCACGACCGTGACACTCTCACCAATTGATTGTACAATGCACACACATACACTACCAGTCAGTAGTTTGGACACACCTACTCATTCAAGGGTTTTTCTTTATTTTACTTTTTTCTACATTGTAGAATAATAGTGAAGACATCAAAATGAAATATATATGAAATATGTATGTGATATGGGTGTTGGAGACATGTATATTTCGACARTATAAAGACATTTTTTTGTTACCAATGGAAAAACTGTTATGTTGCACTGAGACTTGCTGTTGGAAAACCACATCGGTGTCCACATTTTGGCTATCGTAGATGCACCGAAAGTTGAGGAGTAAAGTCAGGGGAGTTGCATCTACGACAGCCGAAAGTCGGACACTAATGTGATTTTCCAACAGCAATGCTCACGTCAACATGGCAGTGATTCCATTGTTTATAAAAGTTTTTCTTTATAATGCCCGAAATAAACATGGCTTCAACCCCCATATCAAACACTCTCAGACTGAAATCATATGTGTGTACATTGTACAATCCATCAATGAGAGAGAGCATCAAATATCACATTCATTTGTATATATCCACTGTATACACGAATCGTCACAAAGTTGGTTCCCTAATGATTGGCTGGTAATAGATCCTCCCCATAGAGAATGAGATAGGCCTCTAGTTGCCAAAAGGCTGTTTTTAGCATGGGCAGCGCCATTGAGGGCTTCCACCATGCTTTCGCCATTTTAAAGTAGTCAAGTGGGTGTAGATTTGTATGGGTTGTAGCCTTAATGTCACTGTCCATGCTGTCACAGACGCTATAATGGCACAGATATAAAGATGAGTCCTCTATCTATCTCTATGAGTCTCCAACAAGGCAGGCCATGGCTGCAGTCCTCTATCTATCTCTATGATCCTCCCCAGGATGAAGCTGGTAAAGAGCAACTGCGGTCAAAACTTTGTCACCTTTTGATCACATGATTTTTGTAAAAGTCCATGCAGTCGACATGTAGGCGCAAGTCACACAATTTTTTTCACACAATCCCACCAACAGGCATTGAAAGGCAGTGGCCAACGATGGTCACCGACCAAAAAAAAAAAAAAATAATATCCTGAGCGTGCAATAGCCATCGATCACGTGACACCATTCATTCCTATGTGAAGACTCAGCGCATTGAAGTCAAATGAAGTCGGTTAAGATGGCATCTTATTGAACGGTAACATGTGCAGTTTGAGCTACTCCAGCAGTGACGTTGCAAGCTAGATCAGTGCCTACCTCTTTCATTGAGTAACTCAATTTGAAAGCCGCCCGAGCTACTTCTCCTGTGTGCGATTTTTAAATKATCAGTTCAAGGACATACATCTGGTGTATAAGAAGCAATTATTGGTACCATGATTGTCTTTGAAACATGTTTTTATTTATTTACACGTTTTATTTTATTTATTTAAGATTGACCACAGCGATTGCCATCTTTCCATTAGCTGTTTTCTGCTAACAATGGCTTCGTTCTCCCCTGGATGGGGCAGTCGGAGGCAGTCGTTCTCCCCTGGATGGGGCAGTCGTTCTCCCCTGGATGGGGCAGTCGG
>NC_036842.1:90295535-90315626 GCF_002910315.2 Salvelinus sp. IW2-2015
CAAAATCATTACCTGTTGGTTCGGATCCAGAGATCTGGGTACGGACAAATTTAATTGGGATTTAGTCTCAATGCCTTCCACGGGTGGGTTGTTGATTACTATTTTTTACGTCTATCAAAGGATGTGCGCGTGAAGGACCAGGATCTAAACAATGGACCGGCAACTTTACAAGTCAAACAAACACAAAACACACCTACACAGCAGGGTGATGAGTGGTGGGATTTTACAAGTTGATAAAACAGCCAGGGCAAGGACATGGGAATAGGGTAGAATTCCTGTAATAAGGAGTCCTAAAACCCAGTTACTACAAATTCTAGAACAATCTCTGGTGTCTATGCTTTGACAGAAACCAATCCGTTTCAGTTACAATGCAGGAAGGTCCATTATAAGAGACAATAGCCACAGGCTTGGGTCCGTGGTATTTCATTGCACATGATGTTTTCCTCAGCTGCTGTGATGTATTATTGGTCTGTGTAATGTCTATTGTTCATCAAGCTGTAAATCCCCCATTAATGAACTATATGAAATGTGTGAACCATATGAAACCAATATGAACCATGTGACCATATGACCGTGGTTGAAAACCATATGAACCATATGAACCGTTCTGGAACCGTGTGAACCAAATATGAACCGTGTGGAAAAAACCCCCCCCAAGAAACCCGTGGAACCGTTTGGAGGCCCCGCATGAACCGTATGAACCTTGTGTGACCGTGTTTGAACCATATGAACCGTGTAAACCGTTTGAACCGTATGGAACCGTGTGGAACCCTATGAACCGTGTGAACCATATTAACCGTGGTGAAACCGTTGAACCGTATGAAAACCGTGTGAACCATATGAACCGTGTGAACCTATGACGTGTGAACCATAATTGAACGGCGTGAACCGTGTGAACCATAATGAACCGTGGTTGGAACATATGAACCGTGTGAGCGGATGAAACCGTGTTTGCCTATGTGTGGCTTTATACAGGTTCAGGAGTAATGCTGGGAAAGGTACTGTCTACTATACAGGTGCCTCAGAGTGGAATGAGTTTCTTCTGACCATAAAAACGACATCCTCTCTGGGCAGCTTCAAAATTAAAGTTTGATATCAGTTTGATATCTGCCGTGCCCATATCAATGACCCCTACGATGTAACTGCAATGATGAGATAGATGTTCTTCTTTTTAAAAATGTTTTATTATCTCGCTGTCGTACTGTGTTCAACCGTGCTGGATCTTGCCTAGCCATCTTGTTTCAAGAGGACCACAATGGAAATAAGTCCCAGACTGTCTGGGGTGTGTATCTCTTGATGATTTTGAGACAAGGAATAAGTCCCCGAGACTTATATTGGGTGTTATCCTCTCATGATATGCGAGAATCAAGTGGAATAAGTCCGAGACTTTATTTGTGTTATCCTCTATATGGATTCTAACGAGCAATGGAAATAGGTCCCAGGACTTTATTTTGAGTTGTATCCTCTAGTGATCTCAATTACAAGTGGAATGAGAGTTCCGCAGACTTTATTGTGTGTTGATCCTCTCCAATGGATAAAGAATGGAGAATAAGTCCCCACTGTATTGCGTGTGTGTATCGGGGCTCTATAATTGTAACAATGGAATAATAAATTCCCAGAATGTTTGGTGTGTTATCCTCTATGATTCACAATGGAAAATAAGTGTCCCCGAGGCTGTATTGTGTGGTTTCGCTCTAATGAGCTTCAACGAATGGGGAAGATAAGGTGCCCAGGCTGTTATTGCTGTGTTATCCTGGGCTTAGTGATTTAACAATGGAAATAAGTCCCAGACTGTATTGTGTGTTATCCTCTATGGTTCAACAATGGAAATAAGTCCCAGACTGTATGTGTGTGTTATCCTCTATGATTAACAATGGAAATAACGTCTAGACTTGATTGTGTGTTTATCGTCTATGATTCAACATGGAATAGTCCAGACTTGATTGTGTGTTATCTCTATGATTCAACAATGGAAAATAAGTCCCAGACTTGATTGTGTGTTATCGTCTATGATTCACAATGGATACGTCCCAGACTGTTATTGGTAGTGCTATCCTCTATGATTCTGAGCGGTGGAGTGGTGCATGTCGGGTTTTGCAAGTTTTGTGTGGCTTGTTTTTTTAAATGGTCGAATTAATAAACTAAACTGACCCGTGTGAACCGTCACAAACTCCTTGAATATAAGTAACGTGATAGATCCTAGTTGACTTATAAAGACTCAAAAAAACATTTACTGTGTTCAAATTCCCCTAGGCAACAGATTCAGTTACAGTACACGCAATCTCAGCTATGACAAGCTTGGCTGCAGTCCTGCAATACTTGACAATTCCCACCAGACCACCAGGCTCAAATACTTTTCAAATCTTTACAATTCTTTGAGAGTTTTCTCTAGCCTGCCTGGAGTGARAGAGTGAAAGGGTTTGTACTTCTGAGACTTTTCTAGTGGTTCAATTAAAGCAGGCAACATGAATAAATCACAGATAACGCATTTTGAATTGATTTAAAATAGCATTTGAACCCAGGTCTGATTCCCACCCAAACAGAGGATATGTCTCAGCAGCATTGATCCTCATTGTTAGGACATGTTTCTACTACAGTCAGTAATCCTATTGTACATTCATCATCTACCAGGGGAAAGTACAATCTGAGAAATGAGCTGTATCATTAAAGAGCTATGTAGTAAAGATACAGTAACATACTGAAACCCATCCCCGAACTGCACCTGTTGTTGATGGAGAGACCAATCTGTTAAGACAACACTCTGCTCTGCTGGAACAGTCTGGCAGCATCCCAGTAGAACTCTGCCAGAGGCAGCCTGGTGCACACAGACCAGTGAGCAAGATTTACTTTCAGCAATAATTAACACTTAACTTACCTCAGCAAGATTTAACACTTTAAAAAGAACTCCCTAAATGTTTTCATACAGCCTRGATTCTGGACTACTCAGTGGGTGCTGCAGGTGTTGACTTTCCAAGTATAGTGGTTGTAACAATGAACAAGATATAAGGTAGTGACCTAGTGTCCACTTTCTTCACAGAAGGCCAGCATGTAATTAGCAGTCAAAATATGTAATAAAACACATTCACTCACCTGCGATCTCTGAGGGGTGGTGGTCTGAGTCCAGTAAGGCACGGAACCTCATCGCCACTTCTATCTGTTCTGGATGGGGCCGCAGAGCACCCAGGTGTTACTCTACTCTACACACTACTCAGCAACAGGCCACACACGGCTGACAGACAGACGGACAGACGAAGACAGACAGACAGACAGACCAGACAGACAGACAGACAGACAGACAGACAGACAGACAGACAGACAGACAGACAGACAGACAGACAGACAGACAGACAGGACAGACAGACAGACGTGGAGTCTAAAACAGGACACTGCGTCGGGCAGTAGACATTCCGATTCATAACACACGCTCCGATCCAGCTCCTTCCCCATCCTTAACCGAGATTATCCTTCTGTTTGTCCTTCGTGTCCCCTGTGCAGGGTCCAAGAGAAGCTGATTACCCCCTGTCCTGTCTGCCTGAGGTAGGGCGGGGGGACAGACGGAGGTGATGGTGATGGGTCTGAGACATCATTCATCAAACAAACAGATGCCCTCAACGTGCTAGAGTACAGTTAGTTACTGTCACATCAACATTACATATCAGCAGGTTTTTGTTGTTGTCGTGTTCCATCAGTAACTGCCGCAGCCAATCACTTACAACTTTTTATTTTTATTTTTATTTTATTTGATACTCCAGCATCCTGGATGGGCCTCTTCATGTGGATGTTGAGACTAGTGTTTTGCGGGTACTACTTATGAAGCTGCCAGTTGAGAATTGTGAGGCGGTTCTGTTTCTCAAACTAGACACTCTAATGTCCTTGTCCTCTTGCTCAGTTGTGCACCGGGGCCTCCCACTCCTCTTTCTATCTGGTTAGGGCCAGTTTGTGCTGTTCTGTGAAGGGAGTAGTACACAGCGTGTTCGAGATCTTCAGTTTCTTGCAATTTCTCGTATGGAATAGCCTAATTTCTCAGAACAAGAATAGACTGACGAGTTTCAGAAGACCAAGTTCTTTGTTTTGAACCCACAAATGATGATGCTCCAGATACTCAACTAGTCTAAAGGACAGTTTTATTGCTTCTTTAATCAGGACAACAATTTTCAGCTGTGCAAACATAATTGCAAAAGGGTTTTCTAATGATCAATTAGCCTTTTAAAATGATAAACCTGGATTAGCTAACACAACGTGCCATTGGAACACAGGAGTGATGGTTGCTGATAATGGGCCTCTGTACGCCTATGTAGATATTCCATTAAAAAAATCTGCTGTTTCCAGCTACAACAGTCATTTACAACATTAACAATGTCTACACTGTGTTTTTGATCAATTTGATGTTATTTTAATGGACAATAAATGTGCTTTTCTTTCAAAAACAAGGACGTTTCTAAGTGACCCCAAACTTTTGAACAGTAGTGTATATATATTTTTTTTATCACTTACCATCTCTAAACCTAAATATTATCATTATGTTTTTTCAGTTACATACCTTGTTTTTTGCTCTACAAGGTTACTAGCTCCGTCACATCCGCATGCTGTGTGGCCTTGGCCCGTCGGAAGAGAGACACACCCTGAAGTACAGTTCTGGGTAAATATCCGCTGTACTGAAAAGTCCACTTGACTTTTTTCTACCTGCCTGCAGACTTCTCTCTCTCTCTCTTTCTCGCTCTCTCACGTGACCCTTTCACCTTGTAATTGGTTCTTAATTCAGTGATACTGTACGTTCATTTATTCACTCTGTTTTCAAGTTCCCTCATTAACAATCAATACTCCCCTTTAACCCACAGACTGCCACAGTGCTCCTTCTACGACGTTAGTAATGATTTCTGTCCTCATTAAGAAACGTTACAGACACTGAGGATCGAAGAAAGTGGCTGGGAAAAAAAGTGAGTTCGGTAAGAGAAAGACAGAGATGTTCTGCCTGTCTGCTGCTCCTACAGTCTAGAGGTGAGTGTCTGACAAACTGTGCCCATAAAAAGCCAAGGCCTCTGGGCAGAGGCAAAATAAAACACTCACATACGTCATGCTACACTGGAAACCTGATTCAACCTTCTCATTCCAACTCCAAAAATACAATATACTTCTTTGGGGACCAAAAGCTGTGTTCTGTAGCTTTTGATGAAGTGTCTCATATTAAGTCTATCTGATACAAAAGGGAGGAAACTATGAAGATCATTTATACAATAAAGTGTCTATGAAAAGAAGCAGACCATTCTCTCTGTCCCCCATATCCCTCTAATAATCCCGTAGTAATATAGCCATCTCTCGTCCCACCCATGATCTCTTCTTTAATAATCCTGTATAATATACCATTCTCTCTGTCCCCATACCTTCTTATAATCTGTATAATATACCAATTCTCTCTGTCCCACATATCCTCTCTAATAATCCTGTAATAATTATGACCATTCTCTCTGTCCCCCCATATCCCTCTTTAATAATCCTGTATAATATACCATTCTCTCTGTCCCCATATCCCTCTTTAATAATCCTACATAATATACTATACTATCTTTAATAATCCTGTATAATATACTGTCCTCTCTTTAATAATCCTGTATAATATACTATACTATCTTTAATAATCCTGTATAATATACCATTCTCTCTGTCCCCCATCCTCTCTTTAATAATCCTGTATAATATATATACTATCTTTAATAATCCTGTATAATATACTATCCTCTCTTTAATAATCCTGTATAATATACTAACTATCTTTAATAACCTGTATAATATACTATACTATCTTAATAATCTGTATAATTTACTATCCTCTCTTTAATATATCGTTAATATACCATCCTCTCTCCCCCATATCCTCTCTTAATAATCCTGTATAATATACTATATACTTTAATATCCTGTATAACCATTCTCTCTGTCCCCCATATCCTCTCTTAATAACCTGTAAATAATAATACTATATATCTTTAATAATCCTGTATAATATACTATACTATCTTTAATAATCCTGTATAATATACCATTCTCTCTGTCCCCCATCTCTCTCTTTAAATAATCCTGTATAATATACTATACTACTTTAATAATCCTGTATAATATCTAATATCTTTAATATCCTGTATAATATACATTCTCTCCTTAATAATCCTGCTATAATATACTATTCTTCTCTTTAATTACCTGTATAATATACTATACTATCTTTAATAATCCTGTATAATATACTATACTATCTTTAATAATCCTGTATAATAATATCCTATCTTTAATAATCCGTAATAATTACTATCCTCTCTTTAATAATCCTGTAAATAACTATACTATCTTTTAAAATCCTGTATAATATACTATACTATCTTTAATAATCCTGTATAATTTACTATCCTCTCTTAATAAATCCTGATATAATATACCATTCTCTCTGTCCCCCATATCCTCTCTAATAATCCTATAAATACTAACTATCTTTAAATAATCCTGTATAAATATACATTCCTCTCTGTCCCCCATATCCCCTCTTTAATAATCCTGTATAATATACTATACATCTTAATAACCTGTATAAATACTATAACTATCTTAATAATCCTGTATATAACCATTCTCTCCTTAATAATCCTGTATAAATATACATCTCTCTTTAATTATCCTGTTAATATACTATCTATCTTAATAATCCTGATAATATACTATACTATCTTTAATATCCTGTATAATATACTATCCTATCTTTAATAATCCTGTATAAATACTATCCCTCTCTTTAATAATCCTGTATAAATACTATCCTATCTTAAATAATCCTGTATAATATACTATCCATCTTTAATAATCCTGTATAATATACTATACTATCTTTAATAATCCTGTATAAATATCTATCTTCTCTTTAATAATCCGTATATATACTATCCTATCTTTAATAATCCTGTATAATATACTATACTATCTTTAATAATCCTGTAAATATACTATCTTCTCTTTAATAATCCTTGTATATACTATACTATCTTTAATAATCCTGTATAATATACTATCTTCTCTTTAATAATCCTGTATAATATACTATACTATCTTTAATAATCCTGTATAATATACTGTCTTCTCTTTAATAACCTGTATAATATACTGTCCTCTCTTTAATAATCCTGTATAATATACTATACTATCTTTAATAATCCAAAATATGGACAGATCTGTGCCGCGGGTCTGGCTTTCTTGAAGGTGAAACTCTTTACTACTATTCCCTTGTCTCTACCTCGCTCGCTTGTTGCTAATTTAGGCCAGCGCTCAGTCATGTGAACGGCCAATCTTTCCTGGGCATCAAGAGAGGAAGTCACAAGGTGAAGAGAATTTTTTTTTTAGCCTAAACATCCAGAACTGTCGGTACTGTTCCATGAATGCCTGTTTGAAATATTATTCAGAAGAGAAGGTGACTAGGAGCGATACAGGCCAGAGGGGTAAGAGGAAAGACAGGAAATGGAAAAAGAGAGGTGAGGGATGACGGATAGAAGGATACAGCAGGGGCATATGGTCAGTGGTGTAAAGTACTTAAGTAAAAATACTTTAAAGAACTGGTTAAGTAGTTTTTTGGGGTATCTGTACTTTCAAGTAAAAGTGAAAGTCACCCAGTAAAATACACTTGAGTAAAAGTCTAAAAGTATTTACTTTTACTCAAGTATGACAATGGGTACTTTTTCCACCACTGCATATGGGGTCATTTCAAGTTCCCTGTAGCATTCGTCTTATATTAATAGCATTACAGAGGGATTTACATCCCAGCCTAGCCTCCTAGCATGTCTGGCTGTAGGTCTGGTTTCTACAAGAGGTAGACAGATGCCCTCCAAGGGTCTCTCCCGTTCAGTAAGCATGAGGTACTAGGTGACATGTACCTCATGGGGGGAGGGGGGATGGAGGGAAAGGGGGAGCGATATCCTTTTACAGTCTGGAAATAAAGCAAACCAGTGATGGTGGAGGAACTGTCTGTCTGTCCATCTGTCCCATCTGTCTGTCTGTCTGTCTGTCTGTCTGTCTGTCGTTCTGTCTGTCTGTTTGTGTCTGTCTGTCTGTCTGTCGCTGTCTGTCGTCTGTCTGTCCTGTCCATCTGTCCATCTGTCTGTCTGTCTGTCTGTCTGTCTGTCTGTCTGTCTGTCCCGTCTGTCTGTCTCTGTCCTGTGTCCTGTCTGTCTGCCTGTCTTGTCCCGCCTGTCTGTCTGTCTGCCAGTTTTACATGCTTTGGGAAGGGGAGGGAAGGGAAGGGGAGGGGAGGAGGGGATGGAGGGAAAGGGGGAGCGATATCCTTTTACAGTTTGGAAATAAAGCGAACCAGTGGTGGTGGAGGAACTGTCTGTCTGTCCCGTCTGTCTGTCCTGTCTGCCTGCCTGTCTGTCCCGTCTGTCTGTCTGCCGGTTTTACATGCTTTGGGAATTTGCTCTTGGGATTTGTGGATTGAAAACATGTTACTGATGCATAGAGTCAAAGGTTAAAGGTGCATCAGCCCTGACCCGTCTAATCATTAGAGGTGCATCACCCCTGACCTGTCTAATCATTAAAGGTGCATCACCCCTGCCCTGTCTAATCATTAAAGGTGCATCACCCCTAACCTGTCTAATCATTAAAGGTGCATCACCCCTGACCTGTCTAATCATTAAAGGTGCATCCCCACTGCCCTGACCTGTCTAATCATTAGAGGACTCTGAAAGTAACACAGACATAAACCCTGTTCCCCCGAGACATCAAACAGAAGCCTGTCAGTCACAAGAGTCACAACATTCTAAGAATGTTCTGATCCTGATCTGCTTGGGATGGGATTCCTAGGGGAGAGACAGCGAATGCTCCTGCCAACACACACACACATACACACACCAACATCGGATAGACAATATCGTTGACTTTCGTAACAAAACAAATCGTGGATGGAGACGAGCATGGAGATGAGACAGGCACGGTGTTACATAGCCTACACACAAGGGGAGGAAACAGAGAAGCAGAGAATGATTCAGTGTGACAGTGACAGGTCGTGCTCACAGAGTGAATCATTCACTGATACACACACACACTACTCCCTACAACACACACACTACTGTTCAAAAGTTTGGGGTCACTTAGAAATGTCCTTGTTTTTGAAAGAAAAAATAACATCAAATTGATCAAAAACACAGTGTATACATTGTTAATGTTGTAAATGACTATTGTAGCTGGAAACGGCTGATTTTAAATTGAATATCTACATTGGCGTACAGAGGCCCATTATCAGCAACCATCACTCCTGTGTTCCAATGGCACGTTGTGTTAGCTAATCCAGGTTTATCATTTTAAAAGGCTAATTGATCATTAGAAAACCATTTTCCAATTATGTTAGCACAGCTGAAAACCCTTGTTCTGATTAAAGAAGCAATAAAACGGTCCTTCTTTAGACTAGTTGAGTATCTGGAGCATCAGCATTTGTGGGTTCGATTACAGGCTCAAAATGGACAGAAACACATAACTTTCTTCAGAAACTCGTCAGTCTATTCTTGTTCTAAGAAATGAAGGCTATTCCATGTGAGAAATTGCCAAGAAACTGAAGATCTCGTAGTTTGAGAAACAGACACCTCACAAGTCCTCAACTGGCAGCTTTATTAAATAGTACCCGCAAAACACCAGTCTCAACGTCAACAGTGAAGAGGCGACTCCGGGATGCTGGCCTTCTAGGCAGAGTTGCAAAGAAAAAGCCATATCTCAGACTGGCCAATAAAAAGAAAAGAAAAAGAACACAGACACTGGACAGAGGAATTCTGTCTAGAAGGCCAGCGTACCGGAGTCGCCTCTTCACTGTTGACGTTGAGTCATTTACAACATTAACAATGTCTACACTGTATTTCTGATCAATTTGATGCTATTTTAATGGACAAAAACAAGGACATTTCTAAGTGACTCCAAACTTTTGAACGGTAGTGTATGTACTAACTACACATGCCAAACAGTCAGGCAAGAGTGAGAGAACAGAGAAACAGAGACAGAGAATGATTCAGTAAGGTTGTGTTCACAGTGAGAAGTGACTACACCGAATGTGCTGCATTTACAGCATGAACTGACCTTTCAGACAACCTCACCTGTTCATCTTGTCACCCAGTAACCACTGCTCCTTTCTTTCTTTCTTTCCCTCTAACTCTGTCATTCTCTCTCTCTCTAACTCTCTCTTTCCTTTCTTTCTTTCTTTCTTTCTTTCTTTCTTTCTTTCTTTCTTTCTTTCTTTTTCTTTCTTTCTTTCTTTCTTTCTTTCTTTCTTTCTCTCTCTCTCTCTCTCTCTCTCTCGCATCTCTCTCTTTCTCTCTTTCTTTCTCTCTCTGTCTTCTTTCTCTCTCTCTCTCTCTCTTCCTCTTTCTCTCTCTAACCCTCACCTATTCATTTTAGCCCATCAGGCACCCATCAGGCACTCTCATCATAATTTTGATTTAATTTGTTTTGATTTATTAGGATCCCCATTAGCCAACACCAATGGCGACAACTAGTCTTACTGGGGATCCCCATTAGCCAACACCAATGGCGACAACTAGTCTTACTGGGGATCCCCATTAGCCAACACCAATGGTGACAACTAGTCTTACTGGGGATCCCCTTTAGCCAACACCAATGGCGACAGCTAGTCTTACTGGGGATCCCCTTTAGCCAACACCAATGGTGACAACTAGTCTTACTGGGGATCCCCTTTAGCCAACACCAATGGTGACAACTAGTCTTACTGGGGATCCCCTTTAGCCAACACCAATAGTGACAACTAGTCTTACTGGGGATCCCCTTTAGCCAACACCAATGGCGACAGCTAGTCTTACTGGGGTCCGACACATAACAAAATATTAATTCCAGACAAAATAATGTACAATTTACATACATTTAAAAACATTAACATGTAGTGTGTTTGTGTACATCTATCAGTTACACATACATGTCAGTACATACACACAACAAGTAGGTCACATGGGGGAGAGGCGTTGTGCCGTGAGGCTTTGCTTTATTAGTTTAAACCAGGTTTGCTGTTCACTTGCTCTATATAAGATAACACTAGAGCCTACAGGGCTTGCTTTGTGGAGTGTGGTGTCAAAAAAGCAGAGCATCTCTTTAATACGGACAGACCTCTCCCCAACTTTACAACCGTTTAATCTTTATGTTTTGACCATGACAGTTTACAATCTAAGATAACACCAAGTAATTTAGTCTCCTCAACTTGTTCAACAGCCACACTGTTCATTCATTACCAGATTGAGCTGATACAAATACAATGCTCTTAATTTTGGCTCCCGAGTGGCGCAGCGGTCTAAGGCACTGCATCTCAGTGTTAGAGGTGTCACTACAAACACCATGGTTCAAATCCAGGCTGGTTCACAACCGGCTGTGATCGGGAGTCCCATTGGGCGGCGCACAATTGGCCCAGCGTCGTCTGTGTTTGGCCGGTGTAGGCTGTCATTGTAAATAAGAATTTGTTCTTAACTGACTTCTCTAGTTAAATTGTTTTAGAGATGTTCTGGACCAGTTTATTACGGGCCACCCGTTCCAAAAGAGACTGCAACTCTTTGTTAAGGGTTTCAGTGACTTCATTAACTGTGGATGCTGATGCGTATATGGCTGAATGATCAGCATACATGGACACACAAGAGTAGAGGGCCCTGAGATCGGATGGGGCCATAGTGTCTCCTGACCCCTCCTCTCTCAGCCTACTGAATTTAATTCATGCAAACACACACAGTGTATCTATCAACTCTTGCTGAAATCTCTATTTTTCTCAATTTCTTCCCCTCTCTCTGGTGATGTCATTACGAGGTAAAGAACTGGCTCACAAAAGGCTGATTATTGGGGTCAAGGGTCAGATGACTCCAGGTCCAGGGTTGTATACCTGACAACTGGCAGGTGTGTGTGTGTGTGTGTGTGTGTGTGTGTGTGTGTGTGTGTGTGTGTGTGTGTGTGTGCTTGTTGTTGTGTGTTGGTGTGGGGTGGGGGGGGGTGTGTGTGTGTGTGTGTGTGTGTCTTAAATGAGTGACAGTTGTAATAAGCGGTGACAGGAATGCACTAGAAAGACACGCTGGCCTGTTAGTAAAATGCCCACCGACTTCACTGGCTGCGGTCCAAACACTTAAAAGACACACCCTATCCCGTCAGCCTCAAATTAAGTGGACACTTCTGATGACGTATCATGACGTCTGACGAGTATACACTTGCAGGGCGAGGGGCGAGGGAGGCAGGAACGATTTTTAAATGAACCACCCTTGGCTGGAAATTCGTCACTCATTCATCCCGCGATGATTGTATTTTCAGCCACCGGTGGCTTGTGGGTGCTTATATGCGCTACAGTAATTATGATTGCATGTCTACTTATATATTAATATATCATTATTAATATACGCCTACTGTATGATAGCTAGCAAATTAATTAGCTAACTAACGTTAGCATGCCTACTGTATGATAGCTAGCAAATGAATTAGCTAACTAACGTTAGCATGCCTACTGTATAATAGCTAGCAAATTAATTAGCTAACTAACGTTAGCATGCCTACTGTATGATAGCTAGCAAATGAATTAGCTAACTAACGTTAGCATGCCTACTGTATGATAGCTAGCAAATTAATTAGCTAACTACGTTAGCATGCCTAGCTGGAACTTCTGAAGAAAGGAAATGTTTTATTTCTACAATTTCCAACAGATATCCAAACAAAAACATATTGACTTTTTACATAGTAGCAAAATGTCTAACTTATTTGCATTCGTTTTTGCTTACACTTGTATGTGACTTCTCCATTGATGTCGTTTTAAGTTTTCGCTGACTTTTTTTAGCGGATGTACAATCGTCGCAAATTGAATTATGGGGAGTGTCAGACCAGGAGTGAACATATTGTACACTCGCTGTCACGCCCTGACCATAGGAGACCTTGTTCTCTATGGTGTATTAGGTCAGGGCGTGACTAGGGGGTATTCTAGTTTAAATATTCTATGTTATGTTCTATTTATATTTTCTTTGTTGGTGTTTTCTATGGTTCAATTAGGGTAGCTGGTTATCGTTGTCTCTAATTGGGATCATATTTAAGTAGATATTTTTCCCAACTGTGTTTGTGGATATTGTTTGTGTTTGTGCATGTGCACCACGTAGTCACGTTTAGTTGTTCGTTTATTGGTATATTTTTGTTTTGCTGAAGTTTCACTTGGAAATAAAATATGTGGAACTCAACATCCGCTGCGCCTTGATCCCGTTCTTACGACAACGTGACAGAATATCCCACCAAACAAGGACCAAGCAGCGTGCAATGATGGGTAAAGTAAGTTGGACCTGGGAGGAGATCATGGGAGGACACGAGATCCTTCTTGGCAGGAGTCGCAGAGGACGCAAGAAGGAAGGCGACGACGCCGGGGACCGCGGCCACAGAACCCCAAGATTTTTTGGGGGGGGGGGGGGGCACATGGAGCTGCGGCTGAGCAGAGGGAATGAGGCCAGAGACTGTCAGGGAGGCGATAGAGAAGTGGTCGGTCAACCCAAGGAGAGTGCCAGAGCCCGCCTGGGAGTCGATGGAACAGTGTGAGGAGGGATACCGGAGAATGGATTTGGCAAACGCAGGCGTTTGGAGGAGTGTGTCATCAGTCCGGTGAAACCTGGGCCGGCTCCACACATCTGGCCTCCAGTGTGCTTCCCCAGTCCGGTACGTCCTGTGTCTCCTCCTCGCACTCTCCCTGAAGTGCGTGTCCCCAGCCCGGTACGTCCTGTGCCTGCTCCCTGCACTCGCCCTGAAGAGCCAGAGACCGTCAGGGAGGCAATGAAGAAGTTGGGAGAGAGAGAGAGGAGAGATGTTGGTTGGGTGTGTTCGGCACCGCATTGGCCCTGAAGAGCGTGTTACCAGTTTGGTACAACCTGTACCGGCTCCTCGCACCAGCTCCCCAGTCCGGTACGTCCTGTGCCAGCTTCCCGCATTCTCCCTGAAGTGCGTGTAACCAGTCCGGGTCCACCTGTGCCGGATCCACGCATCAGGCCTCCAGTGCGTCTCCCCAGCCCGGGTACGTCCGGTGCCAGCTCCCTGCACGCGCCCTGAAGTGCGTGTCACCAGTCCGGTGCCACCTGTGCCGGCTCCATGCAACAGGCCTCCAGTGCGCCTACCCAGCCCTGTACGTCCGGTGCCAGCTCTCCGAACCCGCCCTGAAGTGCGTGTCACCAGTCCGGTACGTCCTGTGCCAGCTTCCCGCACTCTCCCTGAAGTGCGTGTCACCAGTCCGGTGCCACCTGTGCCGGCTCCACGCACTAGGCCTCCAGTGCGCCTCCCCAGTCCGGTACGTCCTGTGCCCGCTCCCCGCACTCTCCCTGAAGTGCGTGTCACCAGTCCGGTGCCACCTGTACCGGCTCCACGCACTAGGCCTCCAGTACGCATTCACAGTCCAGAGCTTCCGGCGACGGTTCCCAGTCCAGAGCTTCCGGCGACGGTTCCCAGTCCAGAGTTTCCGGCGACCCACAGTCTGGAACCTCCCATGACGGTCCACAGTCTGGAACCTCCCATGACGGTCCACAGTCCGGAACCTCCCGCGACGGTCAACGGTCTGGAGCTTCCAGGCAAGGCGTCCAGTCCTGCTCCAGGGCAGGAGCCTTCCTCTGCGCCGGTGCCCAGTCCAGGCACGGTGTCCAGTCTAGCTCCAAGGCCGGAGCCTTCCTCTGCGCCGGGGCCCAGTCCAGGCACGGTGTCCAGTCCCGCTCCAGAGCAGGAGCCTTCCTCTGCGCCGATGCCCAGTCCAGGCACGGTGTCCAGTTCCGCTCCAGGGCAGGAGCCTTCCTCTGCGCCGGTGCCTAGTCCAGGCACGGCGTCCAACCCACGTTCTGACCTTTATTTCCTTTGTTTTGTCTTTATTTAGTATGGTCAGAGTGTGAGTTGGGGTGGGCAGTCTATGTTTGTATTTCTTTGTTTTTCTATTTCTGTGTTTGGCCTGATATAGTTCTCAATCAGAGGCAGCGGTCAATCGTTGTCCCTGATTGGGAACCATATTTAGGTAGCCTGTTTTGTGTTGGGTTTTGTGGGTGGTTGTTTTCAGTCTTTCTGTGTCTGCACCAGATAGAACTGTTTCGGTTGTCACTTTTGTTGTTTTGTATTTTGAGTGTTCACCTTTATTAAAGTAAGATGAACAATTACCGCGCTGCGCATTGGTCCTCCGATCCTTCTAACTTATCCTCCTCAGACGAGGAAGACGACAGCCGTTACAATCATTCTTAAATTGAAGAAGTTTGGAACCACCAAGACTCTTCCTAGAGCTGGCCTCCCGGCCAAACTGAGCAATCGGGGGAAAAGGGCCTTGGTCAGGGAGGTGACCGCTGGTCACTCTGACAGAGCTCTAGAGTTCCTCTGTTGAGATGGGATAAACTATCAGAAGTACAACCCTCTCTGCAGCACTCCACCAATTAGGCCTTTATGGTAGAGTGGACAGACGGAAGCCACTACTCAGTAAAAGGCACATGACAGCCCGCTTGGAGTGCCAAAAGGTACCCAAAGACTCTCAGAGGATGATAAACAAGATTCTCTGGTCTGATGAAACCAAGATTGAACTCTTTGGCCTGAATGCCAAGCGTCACGTCTGGAGGAAACCTGGCACCATCCCTAAGGTGAAGCATGGCGGTGGCAGCATCAGGCTGTGGGGATGTTTTTCAGCGGCAGGGACTGGGAGTCCAGTCAGGATCAAGAGAAAGATGAACGGAGCAAAGCACAGAGAAATCCTTGATGAAAACCTGCTGTAGAGTGCTCAGGACCTCAGACTGGGGCTAAAGTTCACCTTCCAACAGGACAACAACCCTAAGCTCACAGCCAAGACAACACAGGAGTGGCTTCGGGACAAGTCTCTGAATGTCCTTGAGAGGCTCAGCCAGAGCCTGGACTTGAACCCGATCGAACATCTCTGGAGAGACCTGAAAATAGCTGTGCAGCGACGCTCCCCATCCAACCTGACAGAGCTTGAGAGGATCTGCTGAGAATATTGGGAGAAACTCCCCAAATACAGGTGTGCCAAGCTTGTAGCGTCATACCCAAAAAGACTCAAGACTGTAATTGCTACCAAAAGTGCTTCAACAAAGTACTGATTAAAGGGTCTGAATACTAATGTATATGTCATATTTTATTTTTAATAAATTAGCAAAAAAAAGAACTTTGTCATTATGGGGTATTGTGTGTAGATCGATGAAGGAAAATAATAATTGAATCAATTTTAGGATAAGGTTGTAACGTAACAAAATGTGGAACAAGTCAAGGGGTCTAAATAGGGAAATCCCAAATGGCACCCTATTCCCTATAGTGCGCTATACTTTTGACAAGAGAGAATAGGGTGCTATTTGAGATTGAACCCTATGTAGAGGGCTGAGGGAGGGGATAAGGTTAGCATTTGGAACAGAACCATTCAGTTGTTGGGAAAGACTATTAAATGCCTAGGCTTTCAACCTTTCCACATGTATATTTTATTTTTCAAACATCGATGATGTATTTGAGTACTCAGGAATGCTCAACCTTTTACAAACGATATTGGACACTTTAACAAGCCCGAAGACGGTGACGCGTACCTGTTAGCCTAGATTAATGCACAGTGATGACTTATTTATAACTGAATGATATTCGATAGGTAGCAGACATCGTTTATGATCGACATCCAATCGATAGTGAGTGTTTTATTCTTCAATAGGACTAATTATCGTTTCGGTTTGTTAATATTGGAAGCGTCGTGCCGCTTCGGGGAGACAGCTCACTTGGCTAAAGTCAATCGTCTTGAGGAAACGTGCCTTCACTTGTTGCCACTATAAAAACAGACCTTCATCGCTGTTCTCTCTCAACTGTTCACACAAGAAGCAGCTAGGCTACCTGACTGTCTCAATATGTTCTAGAACAGTCTTCAAGGATGTTCAAGATGAGACGATGGCCTTTACTTGTCGTGATTGCTCTTTGTGCGTCTCCGCTTCTATTGGCTGGTAAGTAAAGGAATAGTAAAGTTWATTTTTTTCTCATCCTTGTGCGGTCTTGGATTGAGATGGTACTCGCAAACTTTAGCGCGAGTCTGTCCAAGTGCAGATGCAGGCATTGAGGATGATTTTGATTATTGCTTTGAAATGTTTGTTGGCTATCTTGCATCTCTCCCATCTAAAAAACGCTTTAATGTCTGTCCAATAGATCATTTTAAAATGGCAAGGTAATATTGGGTATTGTTTTGGCTAATTAAGCTGGTATCATAATCTGTGAAGATTCATTTAAATTGGAACAGTGAATTTTGTGTTAAATACAAATACAGTTATCCCCCCAAAATATATTCTCTCTCTCTCTCTCTATCCCCCCAGGTCCTTCCAGCTCTTCAGGTCCAGTCTCAGAGACCCAGAGCCGCTGTGCTGGCCGGGCCTGTAACCCTCCCATGGGGAACCTCGCCTTGGGCCGAGGACTACTCACCCAGTCTGTGTGTGGAGCCAACTCCACTGAGCCCTTCTGCTCCTACCAGCAGATGTTTAGTTCTACCCCTTCCTTCCACAGAGACACTTCCTGTCCAGCAGCACCCAAATGCAGCAAGTGCAACGCAGCTCTCCCCCACCAGGCTCACCTGGCCTCTGCCATGACCGATTCCTCATTCCGATACCCAGATACCTGGTGGCAGTCTGCCGAGGGGGCGGAGACAGAAACCCTCCAACTAAACCTGGAGACAGAGTTCTACTTGACGCATCTGATCCTGGTGTTCCGCTCCCCCCGGCCCGCCGCTATGTTGCTGGAGCGTTCTCAGGACCACGGGAGGACCTGGAAGACCCTCAGGTACCATCGAGGACCACTTTGGAAATGACTGTTTTAATTGATGTATTAACCTCTGGGGTCAAATACACATCTTATTGATGGATGTATTGTTTTCTACCCAGGTACTTTGCGAGGGACTGTGAGGGCACCTTCGGCCTGGCAGAGGAGGCTCGTGTGAAGGAGAAAGGAGAGAGCGGGGCGGCCTGCACCTCCAAATACTCAGGAGCCTTCCCATGTACCCGAGGAGAGGTTAGAGTTGTGTATTGTGGGGTCTCTGATTGCACTTACCTATCCTCTTCATGCCCGCTGACACATAAGGCAGAGACCTATACCACCTCTGACTGTCTAACGCCTGTTTTCAAGCTTAGCTTAAGTTCCTTGTGGCTACTAAGATTGTTGAGAGCCCAGACACACAGCCTTTGGACACAGGTGAAGGCAACATCCAGCTGGACGTTGTGGTTGCAGGTGTAACAGTATAACTTTAAACCGTCCCCTCGCCCCGACACGGGCGCGAACCAGGGACCCTCTGCACACATCAACAACAGTCACCCACGAAGCATCGTTACCCATCGCTCCACAAAAGTGTTGCACCTTGAACACTACTTCTAGGTTTCAGAGCAAGTGACGTAACTGATTGAAATGCTAGTAGCGCGTACCCGCTAACTAGCTAGCCATTTCACATCCGTTACACTCACCCCCCTTTCAACCTCCTCCTTTTCCGCAGCAACCAGTGATCCGGGTCACGGCACCAATGTAACAGTATAACTTTAAACAGTCCCCTCGCCCCGACACGGGCGCGAACCAGGGACCTTCTGCACACATCAACAACGGTCGCCCACGAAGCATCGTTACCCATCGCTCCACAAAGGCCACGGCCCTTGCAGAGCAAGGTGCAACACTACTTCTAGGTTTCAGAGCAAGTGACGTAACTGATTGAAATGCTAGTAGCGCGTACCCGCTAACTAGCTAGCCATTTCACATCCGTTACACAGGGAAGATGGAGGACAGGACACAGGGGGTTGAATAGAACAGAGCTGAGACAGATTTCAAAGTGGCCCGTTCAAAACAACCTGTCAAACAATCTCAATGTTTCACAGCGGTAATGCATAACATCTGTGGTATCTAATTGTTTGCTGTGGTGCTCAAATACATCATTGCTGTTGTGTGTGTGGGTGTGTGTGGGTGGGTGTGGGTGGGTGTGTGTGTGGGTGTGGGACAAGCGTTGAACAAACACACTAAGCTGTGTGTTTAAAGTAAACAGATCTGAACTGAGGCTTTTCAGATCGCATTTCTCAGCTGCACAAAGCCCATGACGACATCCATGCATCAATAGAATATCAATGTTCACCTTATTCCTCTGATGTTGCTCCCTGAGGCCTTTTTAGACGTGCCGTGTCATCAGACAGAGGAAAGTTTGAGCCAGAGAGCAACAGGCATTGTTGGTTTATTCATGAGCATCATGATTTTCATTCCTCATCAGTCCTAGGGACTCCCAGCAAAAAATCTGCGTTTTAATTTTGACTACTTCAATGTATCTGCATGTCCAGCTGTTATATTTTGCCTCACAATGAAGTGTTTTACCATTTTATTTTCAGGCCAGCCAGGGCTACAAGTAGAACACAAAACTATTTGACATAAACAGTTGTATTGATGAGTTTTATTAACAAATGTCAATAATAGAACAAGGTCTGCCAAGAAAAACCTAATAACAAATGTTTTTATGAGAATGCTGTAAGTACAGAAATGGTTTGTTCAGTGGGATAATGAAGATCCAACTAGTCAGTGACAACTGTTTGGAGTCTGTGACAATAACTATGTGAGTTTATTACAGTATTATAGACACTATGTCCTGGGATTTCCTATGGTCTTCTATGTAGAAGAACACCTTACAGTATTATAGACACTATGTCCTGGGATTTTGGATTTCTATGGTCTTGTAATGTAGAAAGAACCCCTTACAAGTATTTACTAGACACTATGTCCTGGGATTTCCTATGGTCTTCTAGTGTAGAAGAACCTCTTACAGTATTAAAGACAACTAACTTGTCTGGGATTCCTCATGAATTTCTAATGTTTGTGGAATAACCCCTTAAGAGTATTTAATGGAACTACTATGTCCTGGGTTATTTCCTATGCTTTTTTCTTTTGTGACGTATGGTAGATAATCTATATATTGGAAGACCCTTTAATGAGGTAATTATATTGAGGACATACTATGTCCTGGGATGATTATCCTATGGTCTTTTTTAATGTAGAAGAAAAAGAACTCTCTTATCTTTAACATAGTATTATAAGAAAAAATAAGATAATGGGTCCTGGGAT
>NC_036842.1:90315651-90333592 GCF_002910315.2 Salvelinus sp. IW2-2015
TCCGCTAACTAGCCTAGCCATTTCACATCCGGTACACAGGGAAGATGGAGACAGGAACACAGGGGTTAATAGAACAGAGCTGAGGACAGATTTCAAAGTGGCCCGTTCAAAAACACCTGTCAACAATCTCAATGTTTCACACGGATGCATAACATCTGTGGTATCTAATTGTTTTGCTGTGGTGCTCAAATACATCATTGCTGTTGTGTGTGTGGGTGTGTGTGGTGGGTGTGGGTGGGTGGTGTGTGTGGTGTGGGACAAGCGTTGAACAAACACACTAAGCTGTGTGTTTAAAGTTAACAGATCTGAACTGAGGCTTTTCAGATCGCATTTCTCAGCTGCACAAAGCCCATGACGACATTCCATGCATCAATAGAATATCAATGTTCACCTTATTCCTCTGATGTTGCTCCCTGAGGCCTTTTTAGACGTGCCGTGTTATCAGACAGAGGAAAGTTTGAGCCAGAGAGCAACAGGCATTGTTGGTTATTCATGAGCATCATGATTTCATTCCTCATCAGTCCTAGGACTCCCAGCAAAAAATCTGCGTTTTAATTTTGACTACTTCAATGTATCTGCATGTCCAGCTGTTATATTTTGCCTCCACAATTTGAATTTACCATTTTATTTTCAGGCCAGCCAGGGCTACAAGTAGAACACAAAACTATTTGACAAAACAGTTGTATTGATGAGTTTATTTAACAAATGTCAATAATAGAACAAGTCTGGCAAGAAAAAACCTAATTAACAAATGTTTTTATGAGAATGCTGTAAGTACAGAAATGGTTTGTTCAGTGGGATAATGAAGATCCAACTAGTCAGTGACAACTGTTTGGAGTCTGTGTACAATAACTATGTGAGTTTATTACAGTATTATAGACACTATGTCCTGGGATTTCCTTATGGTCTTCTATGTAGAAGAACACCTTACAGTATTATAGACACTATGTCCTGGGATTTCTTATGGTCTTCTATGTTAGAAGAACCCCTTACAGTATTATAGACACTATGTCCTGGGATTTCCTATGGTCTTCTATGTTAGAAGAACCCCTTACAGTATTTAAGACACTATGTCCTGGATTTCCATGATCTTCTATGTAGTAAGAACCCCTTACAGTATTATAGAGACTATGTCCTGGGATTCCTATGGTCTTCTATGTAGAGAACCCCTTACCAGTATATATAGACCTATGTCCTGGGATTTCCTATGGTCTTCTATGTAGAAGAACCCCTTACAGTATTATAGACACTATGTCTGGGATTTTCTATTGATGTTCTGTTGAATAACCCCTTACAGTATTATAGACACTATTTGTCCTGGGATTTAGTGTGGGCCTGTGAGTGTCATAGACAAAACAGATTACATGTGCACATTTCAGGGCATAATTATTTATCACAACCATTCAGGACTTACCATTTACTTTTTATGAGAAGAAACCGTTTCACCGATCCGCCCGTGTCTCACAAACACCGCTCTAGCCTCAGCGGACGTAAGTTTGCACAAAATATGTTAGCTCAAAACACAACAAATGTTTAAAAGGGGTATTGGGAAGCCCTAAATTATTGTTGGCCTGATTGTTGGGACTTCAAATAGATTAGAATTAAGAGAGAGAGAGAGGGGAGAAAGAAAGTAGAGAGAGAGGAGGGAGAAAAGAAAGGTAGAGAGAGATGAGGAGAGAGAGAGAGGGGAAAGAAAGGTGAGAGAGAGATGGCCAGAGAGAGGGAGAAAGAAAGTAAGAATAGGAAGAGTGAGAAAGAGAGGAGAGAGAGGAGGGGAAAGAAAGTAGAGAAGGGAGACAGAGAGAGAGAGAATAGCAGAGAAGATTGAGGGAGAGAGAGAGAGAGAGGGAGAAAGAAAGGTTAGAGAGAGAATGTAGAGAGAGAGAGAGGCAGCGGAATGTATTTGGAGTGTTCCAATAGGGCTCGGACCAAGTTAGGATGGAGACGTTTTAAATGTCATGAATATGAAAGGGTTTAAACTGAACTCATCATAATTGTAGTGTATCTGCTGTGTATTAGACTGTTGTCAGTTATGCTGTCGTGTTGGGCTGTGTCAGGTTATGCTGATTGTAATTAGGCCTGTGTCAGGTTATGCCTGTGTGTTGGGCATGTCAGGTTATGCTGTTGTGTTGGGCTGTGTCAGGTCATGCTGTGTGTTTGAGGAGCTGTCAGGTCATGCTCATGTTTGGTGTCAGGTCATGCTGTTGTCTGTTGGGCCTGTCGTCAGTCATGCTGTGTTGCGCTGTGTCGGTCTGCGTGTGTTGCGCTGTGTCAGGTATGCTGAGTTGTTGGGCTGTGTCAGGTCATGCTGTGTGTTGAGCTGTGTCAGGTTCATGCTGTGTGTTGAGCTGTGTCAGTCACTGCTGTGTGTTGGGCTTGTGTCAGGGTCTGCTGTGTTGTTGGGCTGTGTCAGTTGCCTGTGTTGGCTGTGTCAGTCATGCTTTGTGTTGGGCTGGTGTTCAGGTCATGTGTGTGTTGGGCCGTTGTCCAGGTCTCTGGCTTGTGTGTTGGGCTGTGTCAGGGTCATGCTATGTGTTGGGCCTGTGACAGGGTTCATGCGTGGTGTTGGGGCTTGTGTCAGGTCATGCTGTGTGTTGGGCTGTGTCAGTCATGCCTATGTGTTGGCTGTGTCAGGTCATGCTTGGTGATGTTGGGCTGTCAGGTCTATGCTGTGTGTTGGGCCGTGTCAGGTCATGCTGTGTGTTTGGGCTGTTGTCAGGTCATGCTATGTGTTTGGGCTGTGCAGGTATGCTGTATGTTGGCTGTGTCAGGTTATGCTGTGTGTTGGCTGTGCAAGGTCAGTGGCTTATGTGTTGGGCTGTGTCAGGTTATGCTGTATGTTGGGCTGTGTCAGGTCATGCTGTGTGTTGGGCTGTGTCAGGTTATGCTGTATGTTGGGCTGTGTCAGGTTATGCTGTGTGTTGGGCTGTGTCAGGTCATGCCCCCCTCAAAATATTTTATCATGAGATATATATACTGAACAAAAATATATAAATGCAAAATACTACAATTTCAACGATTTTACTGAGTTACAGTTCATATAAGGAAAATAGGTAAATTAAAATAAATAAATTAGTACCTAATCTATGGATTTCACATGACTGGGCAGGGGCAAAGGCCCACCCACTGGGGGGCCAGGTCCAGCCGTCCGGGTGGCTGGTCTCAGGCGATCCCGCAGGTGAAGAATCCGGATGTGGAGGTCCAGGGCTGGAGTGGTTACGTGCTTATGGCAGAGAAATTAACATGAAATTATCTGGCAACAGCTCTGGTGGACATTTCTGCAGTCAGCATGCCAGTTGCACGCTCCTTCAAAACTTGAGACGTGGCATTGTGTTGTGTGACAAAACTGCACATTTTAGGCTGTCCTTTTATTGTCCCCAGCACAAGGTGCACCTCTGTAATGATCATGCTGTTTAATCAGCTTCTTGATATGCCACACCTGTCAGGTGGCTGGATTGTTTTGCAAAGGAGAAATGCTCACTAACAGGGATTAGAGAGAGAGAGGGCGAGACCGTACCTGTCCTAGATTTCACACGCAGACTTGATTTAACTAATTATATGTCTTCTGAAGGTAATTGGTTGCACCAGATCTTTTATTAGGGGCTTCATAGCAAAGGGGATGAATACATATGCACGCACCACTTAAACATTTTTTTTCCCATTTCACTTCACCAAYATGGACTATTTTGTGTATGTCCATTACATGAAATCCAAACAAATATCAATTTAAATTACAGGTTGTAATGCAACGTAATAGGAAAAACGCCAAGCGGGATCAATACTTTTGCCAGGCACTGTACCACCACAGACTGATGCTGGCACTAAGACCGCACTCAACCAAATCTATAAGGCCATAAGCAAACAAGAAAATGTTCACCCAGAACCAGCGCTCCTAGTGGCCGGGGACTTTAATGCAGGCAAACTTAAATCAGTTTTACCAAATTTTTACCAGCATGTCACATGTGCAACCAGAGGGAAAAAAACTATAGACCACATTTACTCCACACACAGAGATGCATACAAAGCTCTCCCCTGCCCTCCATTTGGCAAATCTGACCATAATTCTATCCTCCTGATTGCTGCTTACAAGCAATTAAAGCAGGAAGTACCAGTGACTCGCTCAATACGGAAGTGGTCAGATGAAGTGGATGCTACGCTACAGGAATGTTTTGCTAGCACAGACTGAAATATGTTCTGAGATTCATCCAATGGCGTTGAGGAGTATACCACCTCAGTCATCGGCTTCATCAATAAGTGCATCGATAACGTCGTCCCCACAGTGACTGTACGTACATACCCCAACCAGAAGCCATGGATTACAGGCAACATCCACATCAAGCTAAAGACTAGAGTTGCCACTTTCAAGGAGCGGGACATTAATCGGGACGCCTATAAGAAATCCCGCTATGCCCTCAGACGAACAATCAAACAAGCAAAGCGTCAATACAGGATTAAGATGGAATCATACTGCACCGGTTCTGATGCTTGTTGGATTATCCATTGCTTGAAAACTATTACGGACTCCAAAGGGAAACCCAGACGCGAGCTGCCCAGTGACACGAAGCTACCAGATGAGCTAAATGCCTTTTTATGCTTGCTTCGAGGCAAGCAACACTGAAGCATGCATGAGAGCACCAGCTGTTCTGGATGACTGTGTGATAACACTCCCGGTAGCCGATGTGAGCAAGGCCTTTAAACAGGTCAACATTCACAAAGCCAAGGGGCCAGATGGATTACCAGGACATGTACTCAAAGCATGCGCAAATCAGCTGGCAAGTGTCTTTTCAACTTCTCCCTGACTGAGTCTGTAATACCTACATATGTCAAGCAGACCACCATAGTCCCTGTGCCCAAGGAAGCGAAGGTAAACTGCCTAAATGATTACCTCCCTGTAGCACTTACGTCGGTAGCCATGAAGTGCTTTGAAAGGCTGGTCATGGCTCACATCAACAGCATCCTCCCAGATACCCTCGACCCACTCCAATTCGCATACTGCACCAACAGATCCACAGACGACACAATCTCAATCACACTCCACACTGCCCTTTCCCACCTGGACAAAAGCAACACCTATGTTAGAATGCGGTTCACTGACTACAGCTCAGCGTTCAACACCATAGTGCCCATGAAGCTCATCACTAAGCCAAGGACCCTGGGACAAAACACCTTCCTCTGCAACTGGATCCTGGACTTCCTGATGGGCCGCCTCAGGTGGTAAGAGTAGGCAACAAAACATCTGTCATGCTGATCCTCAACACTGGGGCCCCTCAGGGGTGTGTACTTACTCCCCTCTTGTACTATCTGTTCACCCACGACTGCATGGCCAAACACGACTCCAACACCATGATTAAGTTTGCAGACGACACAACAGTGGTAGGCCTGATCACCGACAACGATGAGACAGCCTATAGAGAGGAGGTCAGAGAACTGGCAGTGTGGTGCCAGGACAACAACCTCTCCCGTAATGTGAGCAAGACAAAGGAGATGATCGTGGACTACAGGAAAAGGCGTGCCGAACAGGCCCCCATTAACATCAACGGGGCCGTAGTGGAGCGAGTCGAGAATTTCAAGTTCCTTGGTGTCCACATCACCAACAATCTATCATGGTCCGAACACACCAAGACAGTCGTGAAGAGGGCACGACAAAACCTATTCCCCCTCAGGAGACTGAAAAGATTTGGCATGGGTCCCCCGATCCTCAAAGTTCTACAGCTGCACCATCGAGAGCATCCTGACCGGTTCCTTCACCGCCTGGCATGGCAACTGCTTTGCATCTGACCATAAGGCGTTACAGAGGGTAGTGCGTACGGCCCAGTACATCACTGGGGCCAAGCTTCCTGCAATCCGTAGCAGTCAGACGTCTGTTGTCTTGTCCCGTCCGGTCCCATGTATATATCTTTTTCTTCATATATCTTTTTTATTATTATTTTTTATCTCAATTCCCATCTACGGATTGAACATACTCTCCTGCAACCCGCCTCACCCAAAGTGGTACGGATCTGCAATTTCTTTTTACACTTTAGAACCGGAACCCCCATCAGAAGCTAGCCAGCTAACTAGCTACTTGGTAGTAGTCAGTTAGCCACTGCTAGCGGTCATCAATGTTAACTTGGACATCAGCCAGCCTCAGCCCGGTCAATTCCTGCCAGTCTGCACAGTGCGATATCAACCCAGAGCATTTTGGACTGCTTTTTCTCTACCACATCTCAGGATTCCTACCGCAACCTCTGAACCTTTACACTGGATAATCGCAGCTAGCTAGCTGCTAGCTGCTATCCGAGTGGCTACTCCTGGCTAACATCTCTGTCCCGAAACAAGCACCACTTAGCCAGGAGCTAGCCTCGAGCTAGGCCCGTCTCCCGGCTAGCTGAAGAGGTCCATCAGTCAATTCCTTGGGCTACAATACCTATTTTGCCAATTGGCCTGGACCCTTTTACTGCCGACATGGAGCCCCGCCGATCCATCACAACTGGTCTGCCAACGTAACCGTCCGAGGGGGTCTCAACAGGCTCTTCCGTCGTGACATCCCCCGAAGGCCCTTCTGCTAGCCCTTGCCCGCTAGCTGTCTGAATCGCAGTGTCTCCAGCTCACTTGGCTACGCATACCTCTCCCTAAGGTCAATATGCCTTGTCCATTGCTGTTTTGGCTAGTGATTGTCTTATTTCACTGTAGAGCCTCCAGCCCTGCTCAATATGCCTTAGCTAGCCCTTTTGTTCCACCCCCCACTCATGCGGTGACCTCACCTGGCCTAAATAGTGCCTCTAGAGACAATATCTCTCTCATCGTCACTCAATGCCTAGGTTTTACCTCCACTGTATTCACATCCTACCATACCCTTGTCTGTACATTATGCCTTGAATCCATTCTTCCGGGCCCAGAAATGTGCTCCTTTTTCTCTCTGTTCTGAACGCACTAGACTACCAGTTCTTATAGCCTTTAGCCGTACCCTTATCCTATTCCTCATCTGTTCCTCTGGTGATGTAGAGGTTAACCCAGGCCCTGCAGCGCCTAGCTCCACTCCCATTCCCCAGGCGCTCTCATTTGTTGACTTCTATAACCGTAAAAGCCTTGGTTTCATGCATGTTAACATTAGAAGCCTCCTCCCTAAGTTTGTTTTATTCACTGCTTTAGCACACTCCGCCAACCCGGATGTCCTAGCCGTGTCTGAATCCTGGCTTAGGAAGGCCGCCAAAAATCCAGAAATTTCCATCCCTAACTATAACAATCTAAGATAGATGCCTTCAATCTCACACAAATTATCAAGGAACATACCATGTACAACCCTAAATCCGTAACCAATCATCCTGACCAACTTGCCCTCTAAATACCCCTCTGCTGTCTCCAACCAGGATCTCAGCGATCATTGCCTCATTGCCTGCGTGTGTAATGGGTCTGCAGTCAAACGACCACCCCTCATCACTGTCAAACGCTCCCTAAAACACTTCAGCGAGCAGGCCTTTCTAATCGACCTGGCCCGAGTATCCTGGAAGGATATTGACCACATCCCGTCAGTAGAGGATGCCTGGTTTCTCTTTAAAAGTGATTTCCTCTCCATCTTAAATAAGCATGCCCCATTCAAAAATGTAGAACTAAGAACATATATTGCCCTTGGTTCACCCCAGACTGTCCTTGACCAGCACAAAAACATCCTGTGGCATTCTGCATTAGCATCGAATAGCCCCCGCGATAGGCAACTTTTCAGGGAAGTCAGGAACCAATATACTCAGTCAGTTAGGAAAGCTAAGCCTAGCTTTTTCAAACAGAAATTTGCATCCTGTAGCACTAATTCCAAAAAGTTTTGGGACACTGAAGTCCATGGAGAATAAGAGCACCTCCTCCCAGCTGCGCACTGCACTGAGGATAGGAAACACTGTCACCACTGATAAATATACGATAATCGATCATTTCAATAAACATTTTTCTACGGCTGGCCATGCTTTCCACCTGGCTACAACTACCGCGGCCAACATCTCAGCACCCACTGCAGCAACTTGCCCAAGCCCCCTGCTTCTCCTTCACCCAAATCCAGACAGCTGATGTTCTGAAAGAACTGCAAAATCTGGATCCTTACAAATCAGCTGGGCTAGACAATCTGGACCCTCTCTTTCTAAAATGATCTTCCGAAATTGTTGCAACCCCTATTACTAGCCTATTCAACCACTCTTTCGTATAGTCTGAGATCCCCAAAGATTGGAAAGCTGCCGCGGTCATCCCCCTCTTCAAAGGGGGAGACACTCTAGACCCAAACTGTTATAGACCTATATCCATCCTGCTCTGCCTTTCTAAAATCTTCGAATGCCAAGTTAACAAATAGATCACTGACCATTTCGAAACCCATCGTTTCTTCTCCGCTATGCAATCTGGTTTCTGAGGTGGTCATGGGTGCACCTCAGCTACGCTCAAGGTGCTAAACAATATCATAACCGCCATCGATAAAAGACAGTACTGTGTAGTCGTCTTCATCGACCTGGCCAAGGCTTTCGACTCTGTCAATCACCGCATTCTTATCGGCAGACTCAATAGCCTTGGCTTCTGAAATGACTGCCTCGCCTGGTTCACCAACTACTTCTCAGATAGAGTTCAGTGTGTCAAATCGGAGGGCCTGTTGTCTGGACCTCTGGCAGTCTCTATTGTGGTGCCACAGGGTTCAATTCCCGGGCCGACTCTTTTCTCTGTATATATAAATGATGTCGCACTTGCTGCTGGGGATTCTACGCAGACGACCTCTACACAGACGACACCATTCTGTATACATCTGGTCCTTCTTTGGACATTGTGCTAACAAACCTCCAAACAAGCTTCAATGCCATTACAACACTCCTTCCGAAGCCTCCAACTGCTTTTAAATGCAAGTAAAACTAATTGCATGCTCTTCAACTGATTGCCGCCCTCACTAGCGTTAATACTCTGGACGGTACTGACTTAGAATATGGGGACAACTACAAAAACCTAGGTGTCTGGTTAGACTGTAAACTCTCCTTCCAGACTCACATTAAGCATCTCCAATCCAAAATTAAATCTAGAATTGGCTTCCTATTTCGCAACAAAGCCTCCTTCACTCATGCTGCCAAACATACCCTCGTAAAACTGACTCTCCTATCAATTCTTGACTTCGGCGATGTAATTTACAAAATAGCCTCCAACACTCTACTCAGCAAATTGGATATAGTCTATCACAGTGCCATCCGTTTTGTCACCAAAGCCCCATATACTACCCACCACTGCGACCTGTACGCTCTCGTTGGCTGGCCCTCGTTACATATTCGTCGCCAAACCCACTGGCTCCAGGTCATCTATAAGTCTTTGCTAGGTAAAGCCCCGCCTTATCTCAGCTCACTGGTCATCATAGCATCACCCACCCGTAGCACGCACTCCAGCAGGTATATTTCACTGGTCACTCCCAAAGCCAACACTTCCTTTGGCCGCCTTTCCTTCCAGTTCTCTGCTGCCAATGACTGGAACGAATTGCAAAAATCACTGAAGCTGGAGTCTTATATCTCCCTCTCTAACTTTAAGCATCAGCTGTCAGAGCAGCTTTCCGATCACTGTACCTGTACACAGCCAATCTGTAAATAGCCCACCCAACTACCTCATCCCCATATTGTTGTTTATCCTCTTGCTCTTTTGCACCCCAGTATCTCCACTTGCACATCATCATCTGCACATCTATCACTCCAGTGTTAATGCTAAATTTGTATTATTTCGCCTCCATGGCCTATTTACTGCCTTACCTCCCTACTCTTCTACATTTGTACACACTGTACATAGATTTTTCTATTGTGTTATTGATTGTATGTTTGTTTATTCCATGTGTAACTCTGTGTTGTTGTTTTTGTCGCACTGCTTTGCTTTATCTTGGCCAGTTCGCAGTTGTAAATGAGAACTTGTTCTCAACTGGCCTACCTGGTTAAATAAAGGGCAAAAATAAATATCCAGGACCTATATACTAGGTGGTGTCAGAGGAAAGCCCATAAAATTGTCAGAGACACCAGTCACCCAAGTCATAGACTGTTTTCTATGCTACCGCACGGCAAGCGGTACCGGAGCGCCAAGTCTAGGACCAAAAGGTACCTTAACAGCTTCTACCCCCAAGCCATAAGACTGCTGAACAATTAATCAAATGGCCACCGGACTATTACATTGACCCCCCCCCCCCCACCCGTCCTTGTGTTTTGTACACTGCTGTTATTATGTTATTGTGTTACTTTTTATTATTTTTTACTTTTTCTTAACTCTTCTTGAACTGCACTGTTGGTTAAGGGCATGTAAGTAGGCATTTCACGGTAAGGTCTACACATGTGACAAATAAAGTTTGATTTGATCTGCCAGATTTTGTTACTGGGAACACTGACCCACTCTTCTCCCCTCTGTAGGTGATCTATCGCGCCCTGTCCCCCTGGCACTCACTGGACCCCTACGGTCCAGCAGCCCAGACTCAGTTGATGGTCACCAACCTGCGGGTGCGTCTGCTGCAGCGCCAGCCTTGCCCCTGCCAGGCTAAAGACCCAGATACCCAGGCACTGCCAACGAACCATTATGCCATCTATGACTTCATCGTCAAGGGCAGCTGCCTCTGCAACGGGCACGCCGAGCACTGTGTGCCAGCCAATGGGTACCGCCCCGCCAGGCAGAGGATCAATCACGTGGTGAGTAAGGGTGAAGAGCAGCACGAACAACCAATCACAACTGACCACTTATCTCTGTGTCTATTAGCGCTTCTCCTAAAGACTGCAATCATCACATCACACTCTGTTAACAAAAACAGGGAGGGATGTCGTGTATTTGTGTGTTTGTGCTGCCGAATGTTTGTGGTAATGGAGCGGCTTGTGTTTATTCCTGTGTGTGTGTGTGTGTGTGTGTGTGTATCTGTGATTGTGTCAGGGTGTGTGTAAATGTGTTATTGTTTCTGCCACTCTCCATTCCCACCACCCCTTGGGTTCTACATCTGTGTAGCGGAGCCTCTAGGCTTTACTGAAGACTATATTTACCCACAGATTTACCTTCCATTACGGGATTATGACTATGAGGAAACCTTAATTATAGTGTAAACCGCCATATAGTAGCTTAAACATATTTTTCCCACTGAGAGTAGAAACTACCAGTGGAATAACATCAGCATTTGTCATATAGTAAACATTGGTGGCTTTAGTCAAACAGTGGTGGGAAGATAATTAAGGGTGTTCCACATTTCACTGTGCAATCCACATTTACTGCAAAGTAGAAAATACACTGCTACACTGGCGATTTTAGCATGTCAATCATGGTGGGGCAAACTCAACCAAATTTTTTTTTTTAGATGCATGCCAGCAAAGCCACTACACAACACTAAACAATACATTAATTGCACTATAACGGCGACAAGCAGTGCCCACAAATGTTTAGGGCCTACATAAAGCTGTCCCAACAGCAGAGCTTTCTTTCCAACACCATGGAGTGAATCCTTACCACCGCTACACCTGGCTATCAGCAGAGCCTTGTCTGGCAGCCAAAAAATGAATTCAGCCTCGTTTACTGCCTCTTTAAAAAAACATAGCTGATATAGCAGACCATATCTTCCTATCATTTATGCAGCAGCATATAAGACATTTTTGGACTCACCTTGTTGTGCGCGGCGGTCCTTCGTAGGCAAATTTTGTCATCAAAGAAAAAGATTTACAATTCCGAGTTGGATGACCGTTCAAAATGTATTTTCCCAGTCTGACTTCCCAGTTGCAATATTTGCGGTTAGCCACTGTCACATATTCCTTCCAAACAACTCATTGTTGAATTTGCGATTTCGAACTTGTTGTGTAATGTTTATGTCCAATGGCCGATGAGCACCGATACATTTATCTATAATTTCTCTTCATTATTTCTCTTCATATGACAAGGATTAAAAAGGATTTGCCAGTATATTGTCTACTTTGTTTTTGACGATGACTGCTAGCTAAGACTTTGAAAGTATGATGTTGACAGTCCAATCAAAGCTACGTCATTTGACGTCATTTTATCGGACCTTGAGCCTTCTTGGAAGGGAACTTCTAATGCAACTCTATGGCAGCAGCCAAAGGGCTCACATTCTTGATGTCTACCCACACTAAAGGCTGGTGACAGTGTCCCCATGAGTGACAGAACACTGAACCAATCACGGTGAAATGCTGAGCCAATCACGGTGCAATGCTCCTATTTTCTGCTGGCCTGCCCCATCACCACAGAAAGCACTGAGCTAGGCTGAAACACCTGCGTTTTGGAGCTGCCTGTTTGTATGCAGGTTTATTAGCTCAATGATATATATATATATATTTTGTTACATTGTTTGCAAACTAATATGTGACACGTATTAATGCCAAAATAACATGCAAAACAGGCAAGCCCCCCCACATTTTTTTTTATTATATTTTTTTGGGGGGGGGGGCTTGCCTGTTTTGCATGTTATTTTGGCATTGATACGTGTCACATATCAATTTGCAAACAATATATATATATATATCTATATATATAGATATATATAGATATATATAGATATAATAATAAATATATAAATAAAGAATTTTGGGGTGCAAAATATTTGTGGGGCTCAAAACAGTGGGTGGGCTCTTTCCTGAATGACGGGTCACCACTGCACTACTACTGTGTGTGACTTGTGTCTATTACATGAACCATGTTTCCAGTCTCTCCCCTCGTGTGGCTTCCCTCTTTCGTTCGCCTGCCCCTAATGGGCGGCAGGTTCCATAATGTACGTCGCCTAAATTATCAGACTGTGTGCCTTGCGTTGCGTACCGTTTTTGCGTAAGCGGATCGACAGATGAAAGCAGCGGGCGAAATTGTTGTGTGTAGTTACGTTGCATGTGTGTCTGTATATCTGTGTTCCCCTATTACAGTAAACATCGCTTTCTCTCTCGCCTGCGGCAGGTCCATGGGAAATGTGCTTGTAAACACAACACTGCCGGCGACCACTGTGAGCACTGTGTCCCCCTCTACAATGACCAACCCTGGCAAGCTGCCAACGGCATCATAGGAGCACCTCATGAATGCAAGAGTGAGTTCTTACAAGGCCAGGAAGGTCAACCAGCAGAACCACGTACACAACAAGTACATTACCCGATACACACAGCCAGATGTCTTTTTTTTTGTAGTAGTAGTTGTAGTACTCATGTAGAATTCAGTAGGTGTATCTTCTTTCACCTATTCACTGCTCTCAAAGGGATCTGTCTTTTTGTTGTTGTTTAAACATTCACATTCAGAAATGACCCCTTGATGCAAATGTCAATGAAACCTAGTATCTTTACTTTACCTTTGAAAGAAAGGAAGCAATGGGAAAACAGAAATGCTTCTTTTTTTTTTCTTAAATCGTTTTTTTTAAATTTCACCCCCTTTTCATGGTATCCAATTGCTAGTAATTACTATCTTGTCTCATCGCTACAACTCCCGTACGGGCTCGGGAGAGACGAAGGTCGAAAGCCATGCGTCCTCCGAAACACAACCCAACCAAGCCGCACTGCTTCTTAACACAGCGCTCCTCCAACCCGGAAGCCAGCCGCACCAATGTGTCGGAGGAAACACCGTGCACCTGGCGACCTGGTCAGCGCGCACTGCGCCCGGCCCGCCACAGGAGTCGCTGGTGTGCGATGAGACAAGGATATCCCTACCGGCCAAACCCTCCCTAACCCGGACGACGCTAGGCCAATTGTGCGTCGCCCCACGGACCTCCCGGTCGCGGCCGGCTGCGATAGAGCCTGGGCGCGAACCCAGAGTCTCTGGTAGCGCAGCTAGCGCTGCGATGCAGTGCCCTAGACCACTGCGCCACCCGGGAGGCCCAGAAATGCTTCTAAGGTGGTATTCTGACCTGAGATCTTTGCACTTAACTCAAATGTGTTGTACAAGTCTCCCATTGACGTCAATAATGATTTACACGAAAGTCAGAGTTTTGCACGCTTATCTTAGGCGCTTCCTCTTTCTTTTACAGAGTGCAAGTGTAACGGCCATGCAGATAGCTGTCACTTTGACCGTGGTGTGTGGCTGGCATCGGGACGGCGTAGTGGGAGTGTGTGTGACGTCTGCCGCCACAACACAGAGGGCAGACACTGCCAGAGCTGCCGTAGAGGGTTCTACAGACACGCCAGCAGAACTAGCTCTGCCGCTGACTCCTGCACACGTAAGAGAACAGAACATACCCTCTGCCTCTGCCTGTGTTTTTGGTTGTTGAATCAATTAGACCATGCCCATCTGATTTTGGCCAACTTCCTGATCCTGCTTTGTAGTATACCCCTCAGACCATAGCAACAACATGGTAACAACATAGACAAGGATATCCCTCGGCCAAACCCTCCCTAACCCGGACGACGCAGGCCAATTGTCGCGCCCCAGGACCTCCCGGTCGCGGCCGGGCCGAAGAGCCTGGGCCGAACCCTAGGCAAGCTCGTGCAGTGCCTAGACCACTGCGCCACCCGGAGGCCCATATGCTGCTATTAACGAATTACTAACCCCTGCTGTCGACGTCCTTTTCCCCTGCCCTGATCAATAAATCTCGAGACTTGAACCATCTGCTTCACGTGTCTTGCAACTGCGGTCTCATCCTGATAGTACGGAACTGGCCAATGACTGAACCTGCAGACGCGGACCACTCTGCCAACACTGTCTCCTCACAAGGAGCCACCATTGGTAAGACACAAGGGAGTTACTACATAACCTTTTATGAAGGATTCCCACAACCTTGGCGGAATACCTGACCATGCTGTCAGTGGCATTGTTGGAATACGCCGCGGACTATCTATTAGGCAGGCCAGCCCACAACGGAAACCTCCCAGACTTCCTTCAGTAACCCCACGACCAGTGTCTGCTTCTCCCCCAACCTGGCTTCCCGGAATCCTGCTTACCTCCTCCGGAGCTATTCTCTTCCAGTGCCTCCCTCATTTTTCGAGCTGCAGCCCTCTTTGTTTCTGTCGGTCCGTTCAAAGATAGCAATATCTTACCAAAGCTGATGTTCGGGGAGGCGCCACTCACTGGGCTACGATGGTGTGGAGAAAACATTCACCGTTTGCCTTAATCTGCAGGTATCGGGCGGAAGTAAGGAGGTGTTCGAGTCTCCATTGTCTGGGAGAAGGCGGCTCGGGAAGCTACTTCACTGCGTCAAGACTCCCGTAGTGTTGCAGATACGTGGTAGCTCTTCCACTATAGCCGCCAAGGTATTCCCTGGGACCTGGAATCCCTATTCAAACTCGTTCTTTAAGGATTATCGGAGGGAATTAAGGACCAAGGGAGCTTGCCCTTGGACCTCGAACTCTTCATAGACTTGACCCATAAGGATCGACATGGGCGACTACAACACAAAGTTAGGAGAGGAGATCTGTTCCCGGGGCACACCATTTGCCCCTCCACGTGTTCCCCTCACCGGCCAAAAGAACCCCAGAAATCCCCACGCCTGTATTCCCGAGACAATCCGAATGTCGACCGATTCCCTCAGAAATCAATTGAGGACTGTTGACTCTCCTCCTCCGGCGCCCAATTGCAACTGGCCAGGGCTTAGATTGTCCCTGAGGAAACATTTACGCAGATCTGAAGCTCTAAGATGTTACAGGAGCCCTCAATCTCCCCATGACTCATACTCCTCTCCAGCTATCCTGTTTGGCTGGTTGACGGGTCTAAATCTCTGCGGGTGATCATGACTCTGGGGCCGCGAGAGCTTTATGGACATACCATAGGTGTCAGAGCTTATCTCCACAACAACTCCTCTCTGTTCCCATGTATGCCAGAGCGTTGGAACGGACGCTCATTGGCAGGTCACTCACAGACGATTCACCATCAACCTATGAGAAGGTCGTCAGGATCACAGTGAGTCCACGCAATTCCTTGCCATTGAATCTCCTCTGTGCACCCATTGGTTTTGGATTTCATTGCTCCACAGCAAACCCCTGATCGCCCTGGGCTCAGGGTTCCCAGATCCACTCCGTTTTGGAACCCATTCTGCCACGCGCTTGCCTCAAGGCTGCACAGTCTGCCCCTGGACGCCTCCTGCAGGCTTTGGTAAGTCTCGTGATCTCTCCGCCGTACTCCCGCGGATATCAGGACCTCCGGAGGTTTTCAACAAGGCCCGACCACATCTCTTCCTCCGCATCGGACCCTATGACTGCCCCATGCATCTCACTCCCTTTGCACTACACCGCCTCGGGGATGGCTTTATATCCCGTCCTGGTGTGGAGACCAAAGACATGGAGGGTATACTGAGGACTCTGGTGGGGCAGATCATCGTCCTTCTTTCTCCCTGACGGCAGGGTACTCTTTTGGAGAAGAAAGGTCAAACCCTGCGCCGTGTATCGACTACCGCGGGAGCTAATTACATCACTGTTCTTAAAAGAACCGTTACCCGCTACTACTCCTCTCCTCGGCTTATCGAGGCCCTCCCCATGGTGCGAACCGTATTCTCGAAGTTGGACCTTCGGAAACGCCTACCATCTGGTCTCGGAATGGGAAGGAGGACAAATGGAAGACAGCCTTTAACACATCTAGCAGGCAGCTAAGAGTATCTGGTATATGCATTCGGACTGACCAACACTCCTGCTGTCACGCCCTGGCGCTTAAGTATTCTTTGTTTGCTTTATATTTAGTGAGGTCAGGTTTGTGACATGAGAAGTTTGTGGTTAAGTTTGTCTAGTTTAGGTGGGTATTGTTAGGGGCCGTTGTATTAGTGTATGGTTGTGTTCAGGAGAGAGTTCTAGGAAAGTCTATGGTTGCCTGGTGTGGTGGTCTCAATCAAGAGACAGATGTCAATTAATTGTCTTGATTGGACCAATGTAAAGGCAGCCATAGGCTTTAGGTGATTGTGGGAGATTGGTCTATGTTGAACGTAAGTAGTTGTGTGTGCACTTTCGTTTGTAGCTTCACGTCGTTTGTTCTTTTGTAAGTTTGTATAAGTGTTTCATTTCGTATGTTCATCTTCGTCGTCTAATAAAAGAAGATGTCAATTACATATCACGCTGCGCCTTGGTCCATTTGCATTCACCTCCAAACGTCGTGCACCGGCAGTGTTCCAGGCTCTGGTCAATGATGTGCTCAATTGTACAGCGTATGAACCGGTTTCATATTTGTCACCTTGACGACATTCAGTTGTTCTTTTCCCGTTCGGTCAGGAGCATGTTCTCCGTCCTGACGATGTCCTTCCAGCGCCTCCTGGAGAACAGTTTGTTTTGTCAAAGGCTGAGAAGAAGAAAGTGTGAATTTTATCTCCCATAATCTCCTTTCTGGATACGTCATCGCTGCCGGGGAACATTCAGAGGATCTTGACAAGTGAGAGCAGCGGGTGAGTGCGCTCCCAACCCACATCCAGAGTGCAGCTGCAACGTTTTTCTTGGATTTCTCATTCTTACCTGCCACTTCATCTGGGGCTAAGCACCCTGGCTTCCCTCCCTCTCTTGCCTCAACCAAGACGTTCCGTTCACGTGGTTCTTAAAAAATTAAAGGGAGAAGACCGCACACTTCTGGAGCTCAGATGCCAAAAATATTAATTTACCAACGTTATCGACAGGCAAGCTGTCTTCATCAGGACAATCACCAGACCACTGCGGGATGACTCGTTTATATATAGTGTCAAGACACACAGTGTCTGTAATCATGGCCAAGAGTGGCCTAATATTCAGGTTAATTTCTCAAATATTAAAATGGCATAGAAAGAGCAGCATAACAATAAATACAAATGGAATAGCATACGATCATAGACTCACTTTAAGACCAACACAAGCTACAAACAACCACAATGGCAAAAGTCACAACAATCACAACATCACAAGAATGCTTCAGATCAAAGTCGCACGTGGAGCTAAGGAGCAAGGGTCTTTAAGTTAAAAGATCCAAGCAGCCTCTCGTTTAACATAAGATCAAGGTTCACCCCCTCTCCTAGGAGAGTGACAATGTTCGTGCCATATAACGCAGTGACGAAAATCAAGAGTGCGCCTGCCTCCCAAAAGTG
>NC_036842.1:90335576-90349724 GCF_002910315.2 Salvelinus sp. IW2-2015
ACATAGTAACTACACGGAGCAACGTAGTTACAACATAGTAACAACGTAGTAACAACAAAGTAAAAACATAGTAGTAACGTAGTAACAACATAGTAACGTAGTAACAACATAGTAACGTAAGTAACAACAATAAGATAGTAACAACATAGAACAACAACTACAAATGTATACAATAAAGTAAAAACATATAGTAACGTAGTAACAATATAGTAGCAACATAGTAAACACAAAGTAAACGTAGTAACAACATAGTAACATAGTAACAACATAGTAAATATACATAGTAACAACATAGTAACAACAAGTACTAACAAAATAGTACAACAAAGTAACAACAAAGTAACGTAGTAAACAACATAGAACACTAGTAACAACATAGTAACAACAAAGTAACAACAAAAGTAACGTAGTACAACATATAACAACAAAGTAACGTAGTAACAACATAGTAACAACATAGTAACAACAAAGTAACAACATAGTAAATAGTAAACATAGTAACAACATAGTAAACATAGTAACAACTAGTAACAACAAAGTAACGTAGTAACAACATAGTAACAACACAAGTAACAACAAAGTAACTAGTAACAACATAGTAACAACAAAGTAACAACAAAAAAGTAACGTAGTAACAACATAGTAACAACAAAGTAACGTAGTAACAACATAGTAACACATAGTAAAACAGTAACAACATAGTAACATAGTAACAACAAAGAACAACAATAACGTAGTAACAACAAAGTAACAACAAAGTAACGTAGCACAACATACAGTAACAACAAGTAACAACATAGTAACATAGTAACATAGAAAACAACATAGTAACAACATAGTAACACAAGTAACAACAAATAACGTAGTAACAACATAGTAACAACAAGTAACAACAAGTAACGTAGTACAACATAGTAACAACATAGTACAACAAGTAACACATAGTAACATAGTAACAACATAGTAACACATAGTACATAGTAACAACAAGTAACACAAAGTAACGTAGTAACACATAGTAACAACAAAGTAATAGTAAAACTAGTAACAACATAGTAACAACATAGTAACATAGTACATAGAACAACATGAACAACATAGTAACAACAAGTAACAACAAAGTAACGTAGTAACAACATAGTAACAACAAAGTAACAACAAAGTAACGTAGTATAACAACATAGTAACAACATAAGTAACAAACAAAGAACAACATAGTAACATAGTAAACATAGTAACAACATAGTAACATAGTAACAACATAGTAACAACAAGTAACATAGTAACAACAAAGTAACAACAAAGTAAACGTTACAACATAGTAACACATAGTAACATAGTAACACATAGTAACAACATAGTAACATAGTAACAACATGAGTACAAACAAAGTAACGTAGTAACAAACATAGTACAACAAAGTAACGTTAACAACATAGTAACATAGTAACAACATAGTAACAACATAGTAACATAGTAACAACATAGTAACAACAAAGTAACGTAGTAACAACATAGTAACATAGTAACAACATAGTAACAACATAGTAACGTAGTAACAACATAGTAACAACAAAGTAACGTAGTAACAACATAGTAACATAGTAACAACATAGTAACAACATAGTAACAAAAAAGCAACGTAGTAACAAAGTAAAAACATAGTAACAAACTAGCAATGTAGTAACAACAAACTAACAACGTAGTAAAACAAACTAACACCGTAGTAACACCGTAGTAGCAACAAACTAACGTAGTAATAACATAGTAACAACGTAGTAGTAACAACATAGTAACAAAAAACTAACACCGTAGTAACAACGTAGTAGCAACAAACTAACGTAGTAATAACATAGTAACAACGTAGTAACAACAAGTCAGACATGGGTTGTCTACAGCAGTGATAGTCAATAATGCTCTTGAGGAGGTGCAGTAGCGCAGGTCTAAACTCCAGCTCAGCAGTGAAKCATCTGATTCAGSTCATCAAGYTGTTGAAGAGCAGTTGGTTWGTTGAATCAGGTGTGATGACGGCACTAAGCTGGAACAAAAACCTGCAGTAGTGGAAGGTTAGTGGCAGGTAGCCTAGCGGTTAGAGCGTTGGGGGCCAGCCACCGAAAGGTCGCTAGTTCGAAAACAGTCGCTGTTAATGGCTGACCCTGGCRGTGACCCTGGCCGTGACCCCACTCTCAGAGTGAATCTCAGGGGGAGTTGGGATATGCAACAACAACAGCAGAAAAATATAGGAGAAATATAACCAGCCACCAAGGTTAGTTGTGCCCGGCAGGTAGCCTAGTGGTTAGATCAATGGACTTGTAACCGAAAGGTTGCAAGGTCGAATCCCTAAACTGACAAGGTAATAATCTGTCTTTCCGCCCTTGAACAAGGCAGTTAACCCACTGTTCCTAGGCCGTCATTGTAAATAAGAATTTATTCTTAACCGACTTGCCTAGTTAAGTAATATAGAACCACTGCGATCACATTGCCAACTTATACAATACTGATTCCTTGAGTACTTTTCAGTGCAGGACTAGAAGATCAACCACATCTTTGAGGAATGTGACAGTAATTGAAAACAATAGATGAGTTTCCCATGCTCCATGCGAGGCACATTTTCCCCATTCCTGTCCTTTTCCCCAGGCATGCTCTTTCGCTTCGGCCTTTTTAAAGAACAAACAATCTGTGTTTGAGAGAAAGAGAAACACAAGTGTGCTCACACACAGATACTGTACACACACACACAGGCACGCATACACACACACACACATATACATGCACGCATACACACACAGATACTGTACACACACACACAGGCACGCATACACACACACACAGGCACGCATACACACACAGATACTGTACACACACACATACATGCATACATACACACACAGATACTGTACACACACACATACACAAACATACATACATACACACACACACACACATACACACACGCACACATACATACACATACACACAGGCACGCAAACACGCGCGCACATACATACACATACACACACACACACACACACACACTAAAAGCCTATCCTTCATCAGGGGAGTCCATCAACCAGAAAAATGACAGTGTGGAGAATTATTTACTTTTTGCTTTTACAGTAGTGTGTTTTTACAGTGGTAGTGTGTTTTTACAGTTGTGTGTGATATATCCTCAGGGTTAAATACATACTCCCTCCCGTCCTGTCGCTGTCCCGCCACTTAGGGAGTTTGTTTTTCTAGTTTATAGGGAGTGTACAATATGTGTGTGTTCGTGTGTGTGTTTGTGTGTGTGTTCATGTGAGTGTGTGTGTGTGTTTGTGTTTGTGTGTGTGTTCATGTGTGTGTGTGTGTGTATGAGTTTGTATTTGTGTGTGTGTGTGTGTTGTTGTTTTGTCTGGGACGTATGGTATGGAGTATTGTTTTTTCTGAATAAAGTCAGGAAACCTTTCCCGAAGGTGACACTATTAAAGACATGAATAAATGAGATACAATGGTAGGAATGTGCTAAACTCTCCCTCTCTGTTCTGTTTGTCCCTCCTCTTACCCCATACCAACAGCATGCGCCTGCCACCCTGCAGGGTCTAGACCCARGATCTCAGGTGGCCAGGACCTCTGTAACCCTAGCAACGGGGCATGCACCTGCAGATCGGGCGTGGGCGGTCCTCTCTGTGACAGATGCATTGTAGGGTTCTGGGGCTTCCATGGTTACGGGTGCAGACCYTGTGACTGTACAGGGGGGGACTGTGACCCCTACACTGGGGACTGCTTGTCTGGGTAAGTGTCTATGGATTCATATAGTAAATGTTTGCATTTAGTCTTCCAAATAGCACCCTATATTCTCTATTGGCCCTGTATAGTGAACAGGGAGCCATTTGAGACACAGCCTATGCATATTCACTAGTGCTTTTAGTATTCTGTAACTCACCTGAAAGTCTCTCATTGACATCAATGAATAATTAATCAGACGCTTATCCCGAACCTGAATCAGACCCTTAATGAAGTAGTCTCCTCTACCTACACGGCTCTCTCTGTGGTGTAGTCTCCTCTCTCTGTGGAGTAGTCTCCTCTTTCTGTGGTGTAGTCTCCTCTCTCTGTGGTGTAGTCTCCTCTACCTAGACGGCTCTCTTCTGCTGGCAGTAGTCCCTCAACCTAGACGCTCTTTCTGTGGTGGTAGTCTCACTCTTTCTGTGTGTAGTCTCCTCTACCAACGGCCTCTCTGTAGTGTGAGTCTCCCTCTACACTAGACGGGCTTCTCTCTGTTTGTGCTAGCTCTCTCTGTTGTGTCTCTCTGTGTTAGTCCTCTCCTCGGACCTCTCTCTGTGGGTAGTCTCCTCTCTCTGTGCGTGTATCTCCTCTCTCTGTGGTGTAGTCTCTCTCTCGGGGTGTAGTCTCCTCTCTCTGTGGTTGTAGTCTCCTCTCTCTTTGTAGTCCTCTCTCTGTTCTCTTTGGTGTAGTCTCCTCTCTCTTGTGTGTAGTCTCTCTCTGTGGTGTAGTCTCCTCTCTCTTTGTGAGTCTCCTCTCTCTGTGGTGTAGTCTCCTCTCTCTGTGGTGTAGTCTCCTCTCTCTTTGGTGTAGTCTCCTCTCTCTTTGGGTAGTTCTCCTCCTCTGGTGGTCTCTCTCTGTGGTTGTTAGTCTCTCTCTCTGTGGTGTAGTCTCCTCTCTCTGTGGTGTAGTCTCCTCTCTCTGTTGGTGTAGTCTCCTCTCTGTGGTGTTCTCCTCTCTGTGGTGTAGTCTCCTCTTTCTGTTGTGTCTCCTCTCTGTGTGTAGTCCCTCTACCTCTCTCTGTGGTGTAGTCTCCTCTACCTAGACGGCTCTCTCTGTGGTGTAGTCTCCTCTCTCTGTAGTGTAGTCTCCTCTCTGTGGGTGTAGTCTCCTCTCTCTGTGTGTTAGTCTCCTCTCTCTGTGGTGTAGTCTCCTCGCCTCTTCTGTAGTCCCTCTCTCTTTGTGTATCTCCTCTCTCTGGGTGTAGTCTCCTCTCTCTCTGTGGTGTAGTCTCTCTCTCTGTGGTGTAGTCTTCCTCTCTTTGGTGTAGTCTCCTCTTCTTTGGGTAGTCTCTCTCTCTGTGGTGTAGTCTCCTCTCTCTGTGGTGTAGTCTCCTCTCTCTTGTGGTTGTAGTCTCCTCTCTCTGTGGTGTAGTCTCCTCTCTTGTGGTAGTCTCCTCTCTGTGGTGTATCTCCTCTTCTGTGGTGTAGTCTCCTCTCTCTGTGGTGTAGTCTCCTCTCTCTGTGGTGTAGTCTCCTCTACCTAGACGCTCTCGCTGTGTGTGTAGTCTCCTCTCTCTGTGGTGTAGTCTCCTCTCTCTGTGGGTAGCTCCTCTACCTAGAGCTCTCTCTTGTGTCTCTACCTCTCTCTGTGTGTAGTCTCCTCTCTGTGGTGTAGTCTCCTCTCTCGGGTGTAGTCTCCTCTCTCTGTGGTTTAGTCTCCTCTACCTAGACGGCTCTCGTATTGCTGATGTAGTCTCCTCTCTCTGTGAGTAGTCTCCTCTCTGTGAGTAGTCTCCTCTCTCTGTGGGTAGGTTCTCCTCTCTCTCTTGGGTAGTCTCCTCTCTCTGTGGTGTAGTCTCCTCTCTCTTTGGTGTAGTCTCCTCTCTCTGTGGTGTAGTCTCCTCTCTCTGTGTGTAGTCTCCTCTCTCTGTGGTGTATCTCTCTCTCTGTGTGTTAGTCTCCTCTCTCTGGTGTAGTCTCCTCTCTCTGTGGTGTAGCTCCTCTTCTCTGTGGTGTAGTCTCCTCTCTCTGTGGTGTAGTCTCCTCTCTCTGTGGTGTAGTCTCCTCTCTCTGGTGTAGTCTCCTCTCTCTGTGGTGTAGTTCTCCTCTCTCTGTGGTGTAGTCTCCTCTCTCTGTGGTGTATAGTCTCTCTCTCTGTGGTGTAGTCTCCTCTCTCTGTGTGGTAGTCTACCTCTCTCGTGATCTCCTCTCGACGGCTCTCTCTGTGGTAGTCTCCTGCTCTCTGTGGTGTAGTCTCCTTCTCTCTGTGGTGTAGTCTCCTCTCTCTGTGTGTAGTCTCCCTCTGTGGTTATCTCCTCTACCCAGACGGCTCTCTCTTGTGGTGTAGTCTCCTCTATCTGTGGTGTAGCCCGCTCTATCTGTGGGTGGCTCCTCTCTCTCTGTAGTCCTCTCTTGGTGTAGTCTCCTCTCTCTGTGGTGTAGTCTCTCCTCTCTCTGTGGTGTAGTCTCCTCTCTCTGTGGTGTAGTCTCTCTTCTGTGGTGTAGTCTCCTCTTCTGTGGTAGAAATTGAACCGGGATGACGTTATTAATGGAGTATCTTTATCTTAATGCAAGGTAAGTATGTAGAGGTTATTCATTGATTGTGATGGCTAGCAGTCTGACGTTGACCAGAGTTTTCTCTGTGATGATGTGATAATGATGTTGTGTTACAGCTCAGATCTGGACGGTTACATACAGGAGGTGACAGCCACCATACACCAGAGACCTAGCAGATAGTGAGCTAGCAACACTGTTTAGGGTGGAGGAGCTGTTCTCTGCACTGCACCACTCTGGTGATGTCATGGTATACACACAAAGCATGGGTACGCATGTAGGCACGAACACACACCATCGTATACACTACACACCCACACATCTATACAACACACACACATCTTACACAACACACACACACAATCTATACACACACACACACATCATATTACACACACACATCTATACACACACACACACATCTATACACACACACACATCTATACACACACACGGATATATAATATATAAGCGTAATGTACATGTTATTTTTTCCCTGTCGTTCCAGAGAAATGTCAGTGTAAGGTGATGACTATAGGCAGCCCCAAACTCTTCTGTGCCAACGAGTATGACTACGGTAGGTGGGACATACAGTAATATTAAGAAAGATACACGTGGTAAAAGTTCCTGGGAAAACAATAATATTAATCTTTGCATTATCCATGCATGTTAAAAAGCCAAATGTCTTAATTTGTCTCCTGTGGATCCACCTGGTGTTGTACTCTTCTTTGTCTGAGAACTTTACAAGATATGAAAAGACTTAAACAATAGGAGAACATAAAGCAGAGTTGGTTGTAGATGAAAAGGATATGTTTGAGGTTAACCACTCCTATGTTAGCCAACTCCTATGGGCCTGCAATGCATAACAACGACCATAGAAGTTGGCTATAAAGCACAAACAAATCTGGGACCAGACTGTAGTGAARGATGCCAGCAGAATTGAAAAGGGAATCCCCCCCCACCTGTTTGCACTGGCAATTAAACCGCTTGCAGAAAGAATTAGACAGGACTCAAACGTAACAGGTATCAGTATTGGTAAACATGAATATCAATTTTACTTATTTGCCGATGATCTACTGGCAAGAAGGCGGTGACAGACATGGCAGCTCTGCTTCTAACTCTTAAGCAACTTTGTATTTRMTMMMMMGGGCTGTTATTTCTTACATTATTAGCCCAGAATGTTTTTTTGTGTTATTACATACAGCCGGAAATAACATTTGGATATCAGAGCGGCGGCATTACGACCAGGAACACGACTTTCCCGAATTGGATCCTTTGTTCGTACCCCCCAGGGCAATTGAACTTATCCCAGAGGCTGCTCCAAGACGCCGCCGGTGGAGAAGAGGTATTCTGAGTGGACTTCTAGTCCGACTCAGGAGGCGGGCACACCATCCACGGCTTCCTAGTATATTACTTGCTGATGTTCTGTCTCTGGACAATAAAGTGGACAAGCTCAGGGCGAGGATCTCCTTCCAGAGAGACATCAGGGACTGTAACATACTCTGTTTCATGGAATAATGGCTCTCTCTGGAAATACTGTCCCCGTCCATACAGCCAGCTGGGTTCTCAGTGCATCGCACAGACAGGAATAAAGAACTCTCCGGGAAGAGGAAGGGCGGTGGTGTATGTTTCATGATTAACCACTCAGGGTGTGATTGTGATAACGTACAGAAACTCAAGTCCTTTTGTTCACCCGACCTAGAATACCTAGCAATCAAATGCTGACCGTATTACTTCCAAGAGAATTATCTTCGGTTAMAGTCACAGCCGTGTACACTACTGTTCAAAAGTTTGGGGTCACTTAGAAATGTCCTTGTTTTCCATGAAAACATACTTGAAATTAGTTGCAAAATGGATAGGAAATATAGTCAAGATGTTGACAAGGTTATAATAATGATWTTTAACTCAAATAATWATTGTGTCCTTCAAACTTTGCTTTCGTCAAAGAATCCTCCGTTTGCAGCAATTACAYCCTTGCAGACCTTTGGCATTCTAGTATTCTAGTAATCTGAATAGATTTCACCCCATGCTTCCTGAAGCACCTCCCACAAGTTGGATTGGCTTGATGGGCACTTCTACCATACGGTCAAGCTGCTCCCACAACAGCTCAATAGGGTTGAGATCCAGTGACTGTGGTGGCCACTACATTATAGACAGAATACCAGCTGACTGCTTCTTCCCTAAATAGTTATTGTATAGTTTTGAGCTGTGCTTTGGGTCATTGTCCTGTTGCAGGTGGAAATTGGCTCCAATTAAACGCCGTCCACAGGGTATGGCATGGCGTTGCAAAATGGAGTGATAGCCTTCCTTCTTCAAGATCCCTTTTACCATGTACAAATCTCCCACTTTACCACCACTAAAGCCCCCCCCAGAACATCACATTATCTCCAACATGCCCGACAGATGGTTCACTCCTTTATCATCTTTTCATGTTTTCTGTGTCTCACGAATGTTCTTCTTTGATCCGAACACCTCAAACTTAGATTCGTCTGTCCATAACACTTTTTCCAATCTTCCTCTGTCCAGTGTCTGTGTTCTTTTGCCCATCTTAATCTTTTATTTTTATTGGCCAGACTGAGATATGGCTTTTTCTTTGCAACTCTGCCTAGAAGGCCAGCATCCCGGAGTCGCCTCTTCACTGTTGACGTTGAGACTGGTGTTTTGAGGGTACTATTTAATGAAGCTGCCAGTTGAGGACTTGTGAGGCATCTGTTTCTCATACTAGACACTCTAATGTACTTGTCCTCTTGCTCAGATGTGCACCGGGATCTCCTCTTTCTATTCTGGTTAGAGCCAGTTTGTGTGGTTTCTTAACATGTTGACGAGACCGGACACGTCGCGTGCGCGAGCGTTGCAAAATACATTTAGAAATCCATGTTATTCAATTATTGCACCCACACTGCTTGCGCGCGCCAACGAGCGTCTGCGTTGCTAAAATATCATTCCTATTTCTGACGCAGACCCCGCTGCAAGTCCTGCCTCTCCCATCTCCTCATTGGTTTATAGAAGCAGGTACCCACGTGCCATCTCCTCATTGGTTATACCCACGTGGGTGATTGAAAGACGAACTGTTTTGCAGGTTGTGTGGTAATACTATGAAAGTGTGGATGCCAATCACCATATAAGTTCAAAGATGAAAAAGCCTGGAAGGAGGAGAGATGACTAGAAACGATTCGGTTGACCGTTTTGTGTGGATTAATTGTCGGAGTAGAGGACCTTGTGCATTTCAGGTAAAATAACAACTCAATGTTTATATCCCAGGACATATTAGCTAGCAACAGCAAGCTAACTAGCTAAATTGCCATACATGTTTAATGCTTTTCGACCTGTCCACAAATTAATGTCATTGGTTCAGAGTTTGTTTTGATATTTTAACCTGCGTGTCGTGATCGTGTTTGGTGTAGGGGGACAAAATAAATTGATGCACTATAGCGCACGATGGCGCACGTGCGCAGCTGGTTTGGGTTCCTTGTAAGGGAGTAGTTTCTTGGCAATTTCTCACATGGAATAGTCTTCACTTCTCAGAACAAGAATAGACTGAATAGACTTAATCAGAACAACAGTTTTCAGCTGTGCTAACATAATTGCAAAATGGTTTTCTAATGATCAATTAGCCTTTTAAAATTATAAACTTGGATTAGCTAACACAACGTGCCATTGGAACACAGGAGTGATAGTTGCTGATAATGGGCCTCTGTACGCATATGTAGATACTCCATAAAAAATCTGTCGTTTTCAGCTACAATAGTCATTTCCAACATTAACAATGTCTAAACTGTATTTCTGATCCAATTGATGTTATTTTAAAATAGATTTTCTTTCAGAAACAAGGAAATTTGTAAGTGACCCCAAAACTTTTGAACGCTAGTGTATATTCCCCCTCAAGCCTGTACCACGACGACCCTCAAGGAACTACACTGGACTTTGTGCAAACTGGACACCGCATATCCTMAGGCCACATTTATTGTAGCTAGAGAATTTAACAAAGCAAATTTGAGGAAAAGGCTGCTGAAGTTCTATCAACACATTGACTGTAGTACCAACGCTGCTAAAATGGTCGACCGTTGCTACTCCCCCTTCCGGGATGCCTACAAGGCCCTCCCCCGACCTTCGGCAAATCAGATCACAGCTCCATTTTGCTCCTCCCTTCCTATAGGCAAAACTCATACAGGAAGTACCCGTGCTAAGGTCTATTCAATGCTGTTCTGACCAATCGGAATGCATGCTTCAAGATTGTTTTGATCACTCGGACTGGGATATGTTCCGCGTAGCCTCTGAGAATAACATTGACGTATACATGGACACGATGACTGAGTTCATCAGGAAATGTATAGGGGATGTTCCCACTGTGACTATTAAAACCTACGCAAACCAGAAACCGTGGATAGATGGCAGCATTCGTGCAAAACTAAAAGCGAGAACCACCTCATTTAACCATGGCAAGGTGACTAGGAACATGGTTGAATACAAACAGTGTAGATATTCCATCCGTAAGGCAATCAAACAGGCAAAACATCAGTACAGAGAAAAAGTGGAGTTGCAATTCAACGGCTCAGACACAAGACATATGTGGCAGGGTCTACAGACAATCACGGATTACAAAAAGGAAAACCAGCCACATGGAGGACACCGAAGTCTTGCTCCTGGACAATTTGAACACCTTCTTCGCCCYTTTTAAGAATAACACAGTGCCTCCGACGCGGCCCAATCCGATATTGTCCACCCACGGAGACAGTGTGGTGAAAAAGGCGCAACAGCCACGGCCTGTTCACCCCGCAACAGCTTTTATAGATGCACAATTGAYGGCATCTTGTCGGGCTGTATCACCGCCTAGTATAGCAACTGCACCGCCCGCAACCGCAAAGCTCTCCAGAAAGTGGTGTGGTCTGCCTAATGCATCACCGGGGGCACACTGCCTGCCCACCAGGACACCTACAGCACCCGATGTCACAGGAAGGCCAAAAAGATCATCAAGGACATCAACCACCCGAGCTACTGCCTGTTCACCCTGCTATCATCCAGAAGGCGAGGTCAGTACAGGTGCATTAAAGCTGCGACCGAGAGACTGAAAAACAGCTTCTATCTCAATGCTATCAGACTGTTAAATAGCCATCACTAGCCAGCTACCACCCTGTTACTCAACCCTGCACCTTAGAGGCTGCTGCCCTATATACATAGACAGAATCACTGGTCATGTGTAACACTAGTCACTTTAATAATGTTTACATAATGCTTTACTCATTTCATATGTACAGTATGTACTGTATTCTATTCTACTGTATTTTAGTCAATGCCACTCCAACGTTGCTCAATCTAATATTTATATATTTCTTAATTCCATTCTTTTACTTTTAGATGTGTGTGTATTGTTGTGAATTGTTAGATTCTACTGCACTGTTGGAGCTAGGAACGCAAACATTTCGCTACACCCGCAATAACATCTGCTAAATATGTGTATGCGACCAATAAAATGTGATTTGATTTGATATACAGTACCTGACCAATATCGATAACTCAATGACCACTTTGCTAAAAATATTTTCTGAATASTCAAAAATCTTAGGAMATATAATTAACGTGGAAACCCCCCTGAAATAATGTCAATTTGAATAAGAAAAAAAACAAATCACCATTTACAGCAATCCTTTAAAGTGGACCATAAAAAATATGAAATATTTAGGATGCTTAATAAGTGACAACAAACAACAAATATATAAAGATAACTTTATTTCATTACTCAACAATATGAAAGCAGATCTAATTAAATTGAATAGTCTTACAGGTAGAATAAAAATGTTTGGAATGGCATGGCTGCTAAAGGTTTTTAATATTTATTCTAGGTAATACCAATTACCCCACCGGAGACATTCTTTAAAAAAGTATACTCGGTCATAACAGATTTTATTTGGCCAAATAAAATGTATATAATAAAAAGGAACGTTTTACATCTTCCGAAGTCTATGGTTGGTTTAAACCTTCCAGACTTGGAATTGTATCAACTCGCCACTCAAGGCTTTTACTTGAGGCAAATAGTTTAATGCTCTAAAGAGGAACAATGGGTACATATTTAAAGATGTGCATGCTCATCCCCAGAGTCTTTTTGTGTCTGTTTTGAAAGAACAAAGCTAAAAACATGAACAACTTCATCGTTAAGAACGCTATAACAATATGGAAGAAAATTAAACGTATTCTACAACAACCAATATCACTTCATAAAGCACAACCTCATGAAACAATCCTTTGATAGCTTTTCAGAATTCACTGATAAAATGGTCCACATGGAKAACTAAAGGCATAGAAACCYTAAWTMACTTGGTAACAGGAAATACATTTATTTKCWTMACAGAATTAAAAAGTAATTTTGGAATGACCAATGTAGAAAAAGTATTTTGGACATCAGAGAAACCTTAAGGGCATCTTATTTGAGTCAGAAAAGGATATCCATGTGATAGGTAAGATATACAATACCCTGCAGAGAGTCTATCCAACTGATAGGTAAGATATACAATACCCTGCAGAGAGTCTATCCAACTGATAGGTAAATATACAATTACCCTCATAGAGTCTATCCAACTGATAGGTAAGATATACAATACCCTGCAGAGAGTCTATCAACTGATAGGTAAGATATACAATACCCTGCAGAGAGTCTATCCACTGATAGGTAAGATATACAATACCTGCAGAGAGTCTATCCAACTGATAGGTAAGATATACAATACCCTGCAGAGAGTCTATCCAACTGATAGGTAGATATACAATACCCTGCAGAGAGTCTATCCAACTGATAGGTAAGATATACAATACCCTGCAGAGAGTCTATCCAACTGATAGGTAAGATATACAATACCCTGAAGAGAGTCTATCCAACTGATAGGTAAGATATACAATACCCTGCAGAGAGTCTATCAACTGATAGGTAGAATATACCAATACCTGCAGAGAGTCTATCCAACTGTGATAGGTAAGATATACAATACCCCTGCAGAGAGGCTATCCAACGATAGTGTAAGATATACAAACACCCTGGCAGAGAGTCTATCCAACTGATAGGTAAGATATACAATACCCTGCAGAGAGTCTATCCAACTGACAATCTCTTAGAAAAAAATATAAACAATTGGAACCAAGACTTAAAAAGAACTGATGTTGGCRCAAGATGGAAGGAAAGTTGYAGCATAACTAACAAAATTACAGTTAACTAAAATGTACACTTCATCCAGTATAAACTAATGTATAGAATATATATTATACAAGAGACAAAATTCACTAATTCTACAGCACAATGGCAGAGTGATGTGTAAAACTAACAATGACTCAATAATTCATGACTTCTGGGAGTGATATAAAGTCCAAAAGTGATGGGTGGAGCTAGAAAGTCGGCTGTCAGAAGTATTACTTTAATCCGTCTGTCTGCATATTTCAAGACATGGCATATGAGGGTGCAGTGAGATACCCAATTGGTTGGACGATTCTCTTGTCAATCATCTGTAATAAAAACGTATATACTAAAAACTTGGAAATCAATCAATCCTCCATCGTTAACACAATGGAAAAATCTAAAGATGTATACAAAATGTTGCAGTTTGAGTGCATGTGGCGGGAAATGATGTGGACGCTGGAGATAACAGTGTGGGTCTGGACAGGGTTGATGTAGTTGATGTTTGTATGACGTTGTCGTTTGTATGTGTATGTTTTGCATTGTTCATCAAATATAAAATAAAATCTTACAAAAAAATTGATAATAATACAGAATTGAAGAGGAAATGCTAACAGGAAATGCTAACAGGAAATGCTAACTCACTGCATGTTTCAGTAGTAGATGGTGCCAGCAGAATTGAGAAGGGGTTGACGCCAACAGTATTGAGATTGATTGATCAGATGGTGTGTGTGT
>NC_036842.1:90349749-90368858 GCF_002910315.2 Salvelinus sp. IW2-2015
CACACAACACACACACAACACACAACAACACACACACACCATCTGAATTAATCAATCTCAAATACTGTGGCGTCAACGTCCCTTCTCATTCTGCTGCACCATCTAACTCTGAAACATGCAGTGAGTTAGATTATCCTGTTAAGATTTCCTGTTAGGCATTTCTCTTCATTCTGTATATTATAATTTTTTTGTAAGATTTTATTTTAATATTTGATGAACAATGCAAAACATACCATAAAGACACGTTCATAAAAATCAACCTACATAACCCTGGTCTAGACCACACTGTTATCTTCAGCAGTCACATCATTTCCGCGACATGCAACTCAACTGCAACATTTTGTATACATTTTAGATTTTTCCATTGTGTTAACGATGGAGGTTTGATTGATTTCCAAAGTTTTTAGTAAATATCCGTTTTTATAAGATGATTGAGCAGAGAATCGTCCAACCATTTGGTATTCACTGACCCTAATATGCCATGTCTTGAAATATGCCAGAAAGACGGATTAAGTAATACTTCTGACAGCGACTTTCTAGTCCACCTCACTTTTTGGGACTTTATATCGCTTCCCGAAGTCATGAATTATTGAGTCTTGGTTAGTTTTACACATCACTCTGCATTGTGGCTGTACGAATTAGTGAATTTGGTCTCTTGTATAAATATATATTCTATAACTTGTTTATACTGGATGAAGTGTACATTTTAGTTAACTGTATTTTGTGTATAGTTATGTCCAACTTTCCTTCCATCTTGGGCCAACGTTCAGTTTCTTTTAAAGTTTGGTTCATTTGTTTATTATTTTTTCTAAGATTGCAGTGGATAGATCGAGGTATTGGTATTCTAGTTGATAGACTCTCTGCAGGGTGATTGTATATCTTACTATCAGTTTGGATAGCACTCTTGCAGGGTGTTTGCTATATCTTACTTTATCGTTGGATAGTCTCTGCAGGGTATATTGTTATTTACCTATCAGTTGGATGACTCTTGCAGGTATTGGGTAATTCTACTTCAGTTTGATAGACTCTGGAATTTATCTTGTCAGTTGGTATGTTGCGGTATTGATATCTTACCTATCAGTTTGGATAGATCTCTTGCAGGGTATGTATATTCATACTATCAGTTGGATATGAATTCTGGGCAGGGATTTGGTATATCTTACTTTCAGGTGGATAGCTCTCTGCAGGGTATTGTATACTCTAGTACTATCAGATTTATAACTCAGACCTTAACCATTCTCACTTAATTGTAGTATATGTATATAGGATCGTTACTCTATCACGTTGGACTAGGACATCTCTGGGTATTGGTATACTACCTATCAGTTGGTATTGGCAGGTATTTCTTCAGTTGATGACTCTTCGGGGTTTGTATATCTTACTATCATGTTTTGATCAATAGATCCTATAGGTTCTGATGAATTTATTTTACCATGGCAGTTGCATAGACTTAGCAGTTTTCTAATCTTCATGGAATAATGATTCTGGTACAGTAGTATTGGTATATCTTACTCTTGATAGACTCTCGGTACTGTGATCACTTCATTATTCAGTTCGGCATAATTTTCCTATCACATGATATCCGACTAAATAGATTGCTTAGAGGTTTTGCTTTATGTCATGAAATTTTTTCTAATTAGTCATTCAATTATTTCATTTGTAATTCTGTACATGGAATATGTTGTTCGTAATAGGTTTAGTTTAGTTTGAGGGCCTTGTTACGTGATTCTGAAAAGCTACAAAAGACTCTGGTTGATGAGGTATGCATGGCTATTATAAGTGTACATTGGTTGTGTTAACGTTTTATTTTCCATATGTTAGGTCTAACTTTGTATAATGTCTAACACCAACAAAGCTCTGTGCACATCTTAAAAATGTACATTTTTTAGAGCATAATGAGTAAAGCTGGGCGAGTTGAATACAATTCAAGTCTTGGAAGGTTTAAACCAACCATAGACTTCGGAAGGATGTAAAACGTTCCTTTTTATTATATCATTTTAATTTGGCCAATATAAAATTGTTATGACCGAGTATAATTTTTTAAATGTTTTTTTTTTTTCTTTTAAAGATGCGCCGGTGGGGTAATTGGTATTACTAGAAACTAATTATTATAAAACCTTTAGGGCAGCCATGCCATTCCAACATTTTTATTCTACCTGTAAGACTATTCAATTTTAATTGCGTCTTGCTTTCATATTGTTGAGTATGAATAGTTATTTTATATATTTGTTTTTATGTTGTCACTTATTAAGCATCCTAAATATTTCATATTTTTATGGTCCACTTTAAGATTGTGTAATGGTGATTTGTTTTTTTTCTTATTCAAATTGGGACCATTATTTTCGGGGGGTTTCCACGTTAATTTATATATCTAGATTTTTGAGTATTCAGAAAAATATTTTTTTAGCAAGTGGTTTGAGTTATGATATTGGGTCCGTATGTAATATATCAAATCACATTTTATTGGTCGATACCATATTTTAGCAGATGTTATTGCGGGTGTAGCGAAATGTTTGCGTTTCCCTAGTCCACAGTGCAGTGAATTACAATTCACAAAACAACTACACACCATTAAAGTAAAGGCATGGTTAAGAATATATAATATTAGATTGAGGAGCAACGTTTGGAGTGGCATTGACTAAACTACAGTAAGATAGATAAGTATCATACATTGAGCTGAGTAAAGCAAGTTATGTAAACCTTATTAGTGATAGTGTACCGATGACGTGATTCCGTTATGTATAGGGCAGCAGTCTAGTGCAGGGGTTTGAGTCTGGGTGGTAGCTACCTGTAGTGATGCTATTTTTAAAGTCTGATAGCATTGGAGATAGAAGTGTTTTTCGTCTCTCGGTCGGCAGTTTAATGCACGTGTGACTGACGGCTTTCTGGATGAATGCAGGGTGACACAGGCAGTAGTTCGGTGGGTTGGATGTCCTGATCGATTTTTCTGGGCCTTCCTGTGAACTCGGGTGCTGTAGGTGTCTGGGGTGGGCAGGCAGTGTGCCGGTGATGCATTAGGCACAACGACTTTCTGGAGAGTTTGGCGGGTTGCGGGCGTGCAGGTTTGCTAATACATAGGCGGTGTACAGCCCGACGAAGATGCCGCTCATTGTGGCATTATAAAAGCTGTTGCGGGTGACAGGCGTGGCTGTTGCGCTTTTTCACACCTGTCCTCGTGGGTTGGACCATATGGATTTGGCCGCGTCGGGAGGCACTGTGGTTATTCTTAAAACGGGCGAAGAAGGTGTTCAAATTTGTCAGGAGCAAGACATTCGGTGTCTCCATGTTGGCTGGTTTTCCTTTTTGTAACGCGTGATTGTCTGTAGACATGCACATATTGCTTGTGTTGAGTCTTTCGTTGAATGGCAACTCCTTTTTCTCTGTACTGATGATTTTGCCTGTTTGATTGCCTTACGGATGGAATATCTTACATGGTTTGTATTCAACCATGTGTTCTAGTCACCTTGCCATGGTTAAATGAAGGTGGTTCTTCGCTTTTAGTTTTTGCACGATGCTGCCATCTATCCACGGTTTTCTGGTTTGCTAGGTTTTATAGTCACACGTGGGAACACTCTATACATTCCTGTGAACTCAGTTCATTCGTTTCATGTAATACGTCAATGTTATTCTCAGGGCTACGCGGCAACATATCCCGTCCGAGTGATTAAAACAAATTCTGAAGCATGCATTCCGAATTGGTACAGAAAGAGCTTGAATAGACTTATACGGGTATCTTCCTGTTATGAGTTTTGCCTATAGGAAGGGAGGAGCAAATGGAGACTGTGACTGAATTTGCCGAAGGTCGGGGGAGGGCCTTGTAGGCATCCGGAGGGGGGAGTGCAACTGGTCGCCATTTTAGCAGGTTGTTACTAGTAATGTGTTGATAGAGGACTTAGCAGCTTTTCTCAAATTATGGATTTGTTAAATTCTCCTGCTACAATAATTTGGCTAAAGGATATCGGGGTGTCCAGTTTTGGCACAAAGTCCAGTGTAGTTTCCTTGAGGGTCGTCGTGGTACAGGTTGAGGGGGACATATACACTAGCGTTCAAAGTTTTGGGGTCTTCAATTTCCTTGTTTCTGAAGAGAAATCTATTTTGTAAATAACATCATTGGGATCAGAATACAGTTTATGACATTGGGTTAATGTTGGAAATGACTATTGTAAGGCTCTGAAAACGACAGATTTTTTTATGGAAGTATCTAAATATGGCGTAAGAGGCCATTTATCTAGCAACTATTCCACTCTTGTGTCCAATGGACGTTGTGTTAGCTAATCCAAGTTTATAATTTTAAAAGGGCTAATTGAATCATTAGAAACCATTTTGGCAATTATGTTAAGCACCCTGAAAACTTGTTGGTCTGATTAAGTTCTATTCAGTCTATTCTTGTTTCTGGAGAAGTGAAGACTATTTCGCATTGTGCAGAAATTGCCAAGAACTACTGCCTTACAAAGGAACCAACAGCTGGCGCACGTGCGCCATCTGGTGGCGCTATAGTGCATGCAATTTATTTGTCACCCTACACACAACACGATCGACACGCAGGTTAAAAATATCAAAACAACACTGAACCATGCATTAATTTGTGGACAGGTCGAAAAGCATTAAACATGTATGGCAAATTTAAGCTAGTTAGCTTGCTGTTGGCTAGCTAATATGTCCTGGGATATAAAATTGGAGGTTGTTATTTTAACCTGAAATGCACAGGTTCTATCCCGACAATTTAATCCAACAAAAGGTCAACACCGAATCTGGTTTCTACAGTCATCCTCTCTCCTTCCAGGTTCTTTTCATCTTATGAACTTATTATGGTGATTTGGGCATCCACACTTTCATAGTATTACACCACACCTGAAAACAGTTTCGTTTTCATCAACCACGTGGGTATAACCCATGGGGAGATGGAGTGGGTACCTGCTTCTATAAAACCATGAGGAGATGGGAGAGGCAGGAATTGCAGGCGGGGGTTGCGTCAGTAAAAGAATAGGAAATATTTTAGCACGCAGACGCTCGTTGGCGCGGAAGCAGTGTGGGTGCAAATATTGAATAACATGGAATTTCCTAAATGTATTTTGCAAGGCTCGGCACATGAGCGACGTGTCCGGTCTCGTAACATGTTAAGAAACCACACAAACTGGTTCTACCAGAATAGAAAGAGGAGATCCGCGGTTGCACATCTGAGCAGAGGACAGTACATTAGATGTCTAGTATGAAGAAACAGATGCTCACAGTCCTGCAACTGGCAGCTTCATTAAATAGTACCTCAAAAACACAGTCTCAACGTTCAAGTGAAGAGGTCGACTCCGGATGCTGGCCTTCTAGGAGAGCTTTGCAAAGAAAAAGCCATTATCAGTCTGGGCAATAAAAATTAAAAGATTAAGGATGGGCAAAAAGAACACAGGCACTGGAACAGAGGCAAGATTGGAAAATTAGTGTTATGGGACAGACGAATCTAAGTATTGAGGTGTTCGGATAAAAGAAGAACATTCGTGAGACACAGAAAACATGAACAAAGATGAATAACAGGGGACCATCTGTCGGGCAATCGTTGGAATAATGTGGATGTTCTGGGGGGGTTTATGGTGGTAAAGTGGGAGATTTTGTACATGGTAAGGGATTTGAAGACGGAAGGCTATCACTCATCTTTTGCAAGCCATGGCATACCTTTGGCGGAGGGCGTTTAATTTGGAGCCACATTTCCACTGCAAACCAGGAAAATGACCCCAAAGCACGTCAAATATACAATAATAATTTAGGGAACGACAGTCAGCTGGGTATTTTGTCTATAATGAGTAGTTGGCACAGAGTCCTGGATTCAACCCATTCTGGGAGCTGTGTTGTGGGAGGCAGCTTGACCGTATGGTAGAAGTGCCCATCAGCCCAATTCCAACTTGTGGGAGGTGCGCTTCAGGAAGCATGGGGTGAATTATTCGATTCTCAGAATACTAGAATGCCAAGGATTCAAGGTTGTAATTGCTGCAAACGGAGGATTCTTTTGACGAAAGCAAAAGTTTGAAGGACAAATATTATTATGAAGTTAAAATCATTATTATACATTGTCAACATCTGATATATTTCCTTGCATTTTGCAACTAATTTCAGTATGTTTTTCATGGAAAACAAGGACATTTTTAAGTGACCAAATTTTTGAACACAGTAGTGTACATACGGCTGTGAACTATAAACCGAAGATAGATTCTTCTGGAAGTATACGGTCAGCATTTGATTGCTAGTATTCTAGGTCGGGTGAAAAAAGGACTTGAGTTTTGTACGTTTCATCACAATCACACACTGACAGGGTTAATCATGAAATAAATCCAGCCCTCCTCTTCGGAGAGTTCTATTATTCTGTCTGTGCGCGATGCACTGAGAACCCAGTGGCCTGTATGGACGGGGACAGTATTTCCAGAGAGAGCATTATTCCATGAACAGAGTATCGTTACAGTCCCTGATGTCTCTCTGGAAGGAGATCCTCGCCGGGAGCTTGTCCTATTATTGGTCCAGAGACAGAACTCAGCAAGTAATTACTTAGGAAGCGTGGATGGTGGTGCCGCCTCTGAGTCGGACCTAGAAAGTCCCTAGATACTTCTCCATCCGGGGCGGTTTGGGGAAGAGCCTTGGATAAGTTCAATTTTGGCCCTGGGGGGTAGAAAAAGGATCAATTTCGGGAAAGTCGTGTTCCTGGTCGTAATGCCGCGTTGATATCAAATGTTATTCCGGTTGTATGTATAACAAAATAACACATTTTCTGGCTAATAATGTAGAATAACAGCCCCCAAAATACAAGTTGCTTAAAGTTAGAAGCAGAGGCTGCCATGTCTGTCACGGCCATCTTGCCAGTAGATCATCGGCAATAAGTAAATTGATATCATGTTTACCAATACTGATAACTGTTAGGTTTTGTAGTCTGTCTAATTCTTTCTGAAGCGCGTTTAATTGCCAGTGAACAGGTGGGGCGGGGGGTTACTTGTTCATTTGCTGGATCATTCATAAGTCATGGGTCCGATTTGTTTGTGCTTGTATAGCACTTATGAGTCGTTGTTAGGCATTGCAGGCCCTAAGGAGTTGGCTAACATTGGAGTGGTTAACTCAACTACTTTTATCTACAACCAATCTGCTTTATGTTCTCTATTGTTTAAGTCTTTCATATCTTTGTAAGTTCTAGACCAAGAAGAATACAATCCAGGTGGATCACAGGAGACAAATTAAAGACTATTGGGGGTTTTTAACATGCCCATGGATAATGACAAGATTAATAATTATTCGTTTTCAGGAACTTTTACCCCACGTGTAATCTTTCTATAATATTATGGTATGTCCACCTACGTAGGTCATACTCGTGCACAGAAGAGTTTGGGGCTGCCTAATAGTATACCTTACACTTGACATTTTCTGGAACGACAGGGAAAATTAACATGGTTAAATTTTACGCTTATATATTATATATCCCGTGTGGTGTGTATAGATGTGTGTGTGTGTATACGATGTGTGGTGGTGTGTGTATAGATTGTGTGTGTGTATAGATGTGTGTGTAATGTGTATAGCTGTGTGTGTTGTGTATAGTGTGTGTGTGTGTAATACTAGATGTGTGTGGGTGTGTACTAGAATGTGTGGTGTGTGTGGTATAGATGTGTGTGTGGTGTGTATAGATGTGTGTGTTCGTCGCCTCCATGCGTACCATGCTTGTGTATACCATGACTCACAGAGTGGTGCAGTGGCGAGAACAGCTCCTCCACCCTAAACAGTGTTGCTAGCATCACTATGCTAGGTCTCTTGTGTATGGTGGCTGTCACTCCTGTATAGTAACGTCAGATCTGAGCTGTATACACACATCAACCTCACATCATCACAAGAGAAAACTCTGGTCAACGTAGCACTGCTTAGCCATACCATCGATGAATACACCTCACATACTTACCTTGCATTAAGATAAAGACTACTCTATTAATAACTATCCCGGTTCAATTTCAACCAACAGAGAGAGGAGACTACCACAAAGAAGAGAGAGATACACCACAGAGAAGAGGAGACTAACACAGAGAGGCGTCTAGGTAGAGGAGACTAACCAAAGAGAGAGGAGACTACAACACAGAGAGAGGAGACTTAACACAGAGAGGAGGAGACTACAAGAGAGAGGAGACTAACCACAGAGAGAGCGTCTAGGTAGAGGAGAACTACACCACAGAGAGAGGAGAACTAAACCACAGAGAGAGCGGTCTAGGTAGAGGAGACTAACGAGAGAGGAACTACACACAGAGAGAGGAGACTACACCAAAGAGAGAGGAGACTACACATAGAGAGCAGGAGATACACCACAGAGAGAGGGGACTACACCACAGAGAGAGGAGACTTACACACAGAGAGAGGAGATAACACAAGAGAGAGGAGCTACACCACAGGAGAGGGAAGATACACAAGAGAGAGAGACTACACCACAGAGGAGGAGACTACACCACAGAGAGAGGAGACTACACCACAGAGAGAGGAGACTACACCACAAAAGTGGAGATACCCAAGAGAGAGACTACACCACAGAGAGAGGAGACTAACAAGACACAGAGAGAGGAGACTACACACAAGAGAGAGGAACTACCCACAAGAGAGCCGTCTAGGTAGAGGAACTATCCACAGAGAGAGGGACTACTCCACAGAGAGAGGAGACTACACCACCGAGAGAGACTACACCACAGGAGAGAGGAGACTACACACAGAGAGAGGGACTAACACAGAGAGAGCCGTCTAGGTAGAGGGAAGACTATCCACAGAGAGAGGAGACTAACACCCAGAGAGAGACTACAACCACAGAGAGAGGGACTAACACAGAGAGAGGAGATACACCCCAGCGAGAGGAGACTACACACAGAGAGAGGAGACTACACACAGAAGAGAGGAGCTACACACAGAGAGAGGAGACAACCAAGAGAGCGGAGACTACACACAGATAGAGAGACCTCACACAAGAAGAGAGGAGACTACACAAGAGGAGAATACACCACAGAGAGAGGAGACTAACACAGAGAGAGGCGACTAACCACAGAGAGAGCCGTCTAGGTAGAGGAGACTACTCCACAGAGAAGAGGAGATAATCCACAGAGAGAGGAGAATACAACACAGAGACGAGCCGTGTAGGTAGAGGAGCTAACCACAGAGAGAGAGACACTCACACAGAGGAGAGACTAACCAAGAGAGAGACGTGTAGGTGAGGAGACAACCACAGAGAGAGGAGACTACAACCACAGAGAGAGAGACTTACACAAGAGAGAATCCGTCCTAGGTAGAGGAAGACTACACACAGAGAGAGGAGACTACACATAGAGAGAGGGAGACTACACCAAGAGAGAGGAGACTACACAGAGGGCGTCTAGGTAGAGGAGACCTACAACCAAGAGAGAGGAGCTACACAAAGAGAGAGGGGATACACAAAGAGAGAGGAGACTACACACAGAGAGAGGAGACTACACACAGAGAGAGGAGACTGAACCACAGAGAGAGGAGAAACTACACCAAGAGAGAGGAGACTACACCACAGCAGAAGAGGAGACTAAACCAAGAAGAGGCGACTAACACAAGAGAGAGGAGACTACACCACAGAGAGAGGAGACTACTACAACAGAAGTGGAGACTACACACAGGAGAGAGGAGACTAACCACAGAGGAGGAGCCTACACCACAGAGAGAGGAACTACACCACAGAGAGAAGCCGTCCTAGGTAGAGGAGACTACTCAAGAGAGAGGAGATACTCCCCAGAGAGAGGGAGACTACACCACAGAGAGAGACTAACACAGAGAGAGGAGACTACAACCAAGAGAGAGGAAGAACTAACCACAGAGAGAAGCCGTCTAGGTAGAGGAGACTAAACTCCACGAGAGAGGAGACTAACCACAGAGAGAGGAGACTACACCACAGAGAGAGGAGACTACCACAGAGAGAGGAGACTCCACCAAAGAGAGAGGAGACTACAACACAGAGAGAGGAGACTACCACAGAGAGAGGAGACTACACACAGAGAGAGACTACACAAGAGAGAGGAGATACACACAGAGAGAGATAACCAAGAGAGAGGAGACTACACCACAGAGAGAGGAACTAACCACAGAGAGCGCCGTCTAGGTAGAGGAAGGACTACTCCACAAGAGAGAGGAGACTACACCAGACAGAGAGAGGAGACTACACCACAGAGAGAGGAGACTACACCACAGAGAGAGGAGATACACCACAGGAGAGGAGACTACACACAGAGAGAAGGAGACTACACACAGAGATGAGGAGATAACACAAGGGAAAGACTACACACAGAGAGGGATGATACTACAAGAGAGAGGATACACCACAAGAGAGAGAATACACAAGAGGAGAGGAGACTAACAAGAGAAGGGAGATAACAACCACAGGAGAGAGGAGACTACTACACAGAGAGAGGAGACTACAACCACAGAGAGAGGAGATACACGTCACAAGAGAGAGGAAGACTACCCACAGAGAGAGGAGATACACCAGAGAGAGAGGAGATAACCACAGAGAGAGGAGACTAACCACAGAGAGAGAATACACCACAGTAGAGAGGAGACTACACAATGGAGAGAGGAGACTTACACCACAGAGCGGAGCCGTCTGGTAGAGGGACTACTCCACAGAGAGAGGAGAGACGATCCACAGAGAGTAGGGAGACTACACACAGAGAGAGCCGTGTGGTAGAGGAGAACTAAACACAAGGAGAGGCGGAGCAACCTACACAAGGAGGGAGACTAACCAAGAGAGAGACGTGTAGGTTAGAGGAGCATACACACAGAGAGAGGAGACTACAACAAGAGAGGCGTCTAGGTAGAGGAGACTACACCACAGAGAGAGGAGACTACACACAGAGAGAGGAGACTCCACACAGAGAGAAGGAGACACACAAGAGAGAGCACGTGTAGGTAGAGGAGACTAACACAGAGAGAGCCGTGTAGGTAGAGGAGACTACACACAGAGAGAGGAGACTATCCACAGAGAGAGCCGTCTAGGTAGAGGAGACTAAACCACAGAGAGAGGAGATACACACAGAGAGAGGAGACTACACACATGAGAGAGGAGACTAACACAGAGAGAGGAGACTACAACCACAGAGAGAGGAGACTCACCAAAGAGAGAGGAGCCTACACACAGAGAGAGGAGACTAAACCACAGAGAGAGCCGTCTAGGTAAGAGGAGACTACTTCCACAGAGAGAGGAGATAACCACAGAGAGAGACTACCACAGAGAGAGGAGACTAAGACCACAGAGAAGAGGAGACTCCACCACAGAGAGAGGAGACTACACACAGAGAGAGGAGACTACACACAGAGAGCGGAGAGCTACACCACAGAGAGAGGAGACTAGCACCACAGAGAAGGAGACTACACCACAGAGAGAGGAGACTAACCAACAGCGAGAGCGTCTAGGTAGAGGAGACTAACACCACAGAGAGAGGAGACTACACCACAGAGAGAGGAGACTACACCAGAGAGAGCCGTTAGGTAGAGGAGACTACTCCACAGAGAAGAGGCGACTACAACACAGAGAGAGGAGAACTACACACAAAGAGATGAGCCGTCTAGGTAGAGGAGACTACTCCACAGAGAGAGGAGACTAACACGAGAGAGGAGACTACCACACAGAGAGGACTACCAAGAGAGAGACGTGTAGGTAGAGGAGAGTAGTACACACGAGAGAGGAGACTACACACAGAGAGAGGAGACTACACCCACAGAGAGAGCGTCTAGGTAGGAGGAGACTACACACAGAGAGGAGACTACACCACAGAGAGAGGAGACTACACCACAGAGAGAGGAAGCCTAAACAAGAAGAGGAGAACTACACACAGAGAGAGCCGTGTTAGGTAGAGGTAAGACTACACGACACGAGAGAGGAGATATCCACAGACGAGAGCCGTGTAAGGTAGAGGAAGAACTACACAAGAGAGAGACTCACCACAGAAGAGCCCGTGTAGGTAGAGGAGACTACACAAGAGAAGAGGAGACTACACCACAGAGAGGCCGTGTAGGTAGAGGTAGAATACACCACAGAGAGAGCCGTGTAGGTAGAGGAAGACACACACAGAGGAGAGACTATCCACAGAGATGAGCCGTGTAGGTAGAGGAAGAACTACACACAGAGAGAGGAAGCTAACACAGAGAGAGCCGTGTAGGTAGAGGAGACTATCACAGAGAGAGGAGATACACAAGAGAGAGGAGACTACTCACCAGAGCGCCGTCTAGGTAGAGGAGCTACAACAGAGAGAGACTTAACCACAGAGAGAGGAGCTATCACCAAGAGAGAGCCGTGTAGGTTAGAGGAGATACCCACAGAGAGAGGAAGATACAACAGAGAGAGGAGACTACACACAGAGAGAGGAGATCTACACCAAGAGAGAGCCGTGTGGTAAAGAAGGGGGAGGGAAAAAAAAAAAAATACTCCCCTACCAAAGAAGGAAAAAAAAAAAGAAAGCCGTCTAGGTAGAGAGACTAACACAGAGAGAGACTCACAGAGAGAGGAGACTAACCAAGAGAGAGGAGACTACACCAAGAAGAGGAGACTACTCACAGAGAGAGGAACGATAACCACAGAGAAGAGCCGTGTAAGGTAGAGGAGACTACTTCATTAAGGGTCTGATTCAGGTTCGGGATAACTCTGATTAATCTAATTTCATTGATGTTCAATGAAGAATTTCAGGTGAGTTTACAGAATACTAAAGCACTAGTGAAATATGCATAGGCTTTGTGGTCTCAAATGGCTCCTGTTCACTATACAGGGCGCATAGAGAATTAGGGTGCTATTTGGCAAGACAAATGCAAACATTTACTATACTGATCAAGACACTATCAGACAGCAGTCCCAGTGAGGGGTCACATGTCCCCCTGTACAGTCACACGGGGTTGCACCCGTAACCTGGCCCCAGACCTCCAATGCATTGTCACAGAGAGGACCGCACGCGATTCTGCAGGTGCATGCCGTTGCTAGGGTACATAGAGGTCCTGCCACCTGAGATCATGGTTAGACCCTGCAGGGTGGCAGGCGCATGTGTTGGTATGGGGTAAGAGGAGGGAACAAACAGAGACGGAGGGAGAGTTTAGCCACATTCCTACATTGTTCTCTTTATTCATGTTTTAATAGTGTCACCTTCGGGGGAAAGGGTTTCCTGACTTTATTCGAGAAAACAATACTCCATAGCCATACGTCCAGACCAAACACAACCACAACTCACCAAATATCAACCTCATATCACACAACACACACATGAACACACACCACCTCCAATGTAATCACACACCAAACCACAACGAAACCACATATTTTACACTCCCTATAAACTAGAAAAAAACTCCCTAAGTGGCGGGGCCATGCGACAGGCCGGGAGGGAGTATGTATTTCACCTGAGGATTATTCACACAACACAATGTAAAAATCACTACTGTAAAGCAAAAAGTAAATAATTCTCCACATGGTCATTTTTCTGGTTGATGGACTCCCTGATGAAGGATAGGCTTTAGTGTTGTGTGTGTGTGTGTGTGTGTGTGTATGTGTTATGTATGTTATGTTTGTGTATGTGTGTGTGTGTATGTTTGTGTGTTTGTATGTAAATGTCTTTTTTGTGCATGTATGTGTGTGGTGTACAGTAATCTGTTGGTGTGTAACTGTACTGCATGTATGGTGTGTACAGTATTGGTGTGTATGTATGCAATGTGTGTGTGTGGTACAAGTATATGTGTGTGTAATGGTGCATGTATGTGTGTGTGTATGTCTGTTTGTGCGTGCTGTGTGTGTGTTAATATCTATGTGTGTATGCGTGCTGTGTTGTGAGCACATTAGTTTCTCTTTCTCTCAAAACACAGATTGTTTGTTCTTTAAAAGGCGCAGGAAAGAGCATGCTGGGGAAAGGACGAAATGGGAAAAGAATGCGCCTCGATGACATGGGAAACCTCATCTATTGTTTTCAATTATGTATTCTCAAAGCTGTGGTTGATTTCAAGTCCTTGCACTGAAAAGTACTCAAGGAATAGTATTGTATAAGTTGGCAATGTGATCGGCAGTGTCTATATTACTTAACTAGGCAAGTCGGTTAAGAATAATATTTCTTATTTACAATGACGGCTAGGAACAGTGGGGTTAACTGCTTGTTTCAAGGGGGAAAGAAGATAATACTTTGTCAGTTTAGGATTCGACCTTGCAACTTTGGTTAACAAGTCATTGATTTACCCCACTAGGCTACTGCCGGGGCACAACTACTTGGTGGCTGGTTTATATTTCTCTATTATTTTTCTGCTGTTTGTTGTTGCATATCCAATCCCTGAGATTCACTCTGAGAGTGGGTCACGGGCCAGGGTCCAGCAGGGTCAGCCATTACAGCGACTGTTTTGAAATAGCGAATTTTTCGGTGCTGGCAACGCTCTACCGTAGGCTTGCACTAATCCACTATGGGCAGGTTTTTGTTCCAGCTTAGTGGTCATCAAGCTGATTCCAATACAACTGCTCTTAACACATGATGACTGAATCAGATGGTTTTCACTGCCTTGAGCTGGAGTTTAGACCGCGTATGCCTCCTCAAGGATTGATTGATATCATGCTGTAGACAACTCTGTTGACTTGTTGTTATAGTTGTTACTATGTTTTACTACGTTGCTAGTTTTTGCCTACTACGGTGTTTCGGTGTTTGTTTTTTTTGTTACTACATTGTTACTACATTGTTAGTTGTTTTTACTAATTGTTTAGTTTTTGGTTGTTACTAAATTGTAGTTTGTTAATATGTTTTCTTTGTTACTAGTTTTTTTGTTATATGTTCTTATATGTTGTTATGGTTTACTTTGTTGATACTACGTTTGCTTTGTTGTTACTAGTTGTTAGTTTGTTTGTTAGTACATTATTAGTATGTTGTTATACATTGCTAGTTTATTGTTATACACAAATTGCTAGTTAGTGTTACTATGTTGTTACTATGTTAACTATGTTGTTACTAGTTATATGTTGTTACTATGTTTTCTATGTTAATATGTTGTTACATGTTTCTATGTTACTATGTTTGTTACTATGTTACTATGTTGTTATATGTTGTTACTCATGTTACTATGTTTGTTTACTACGTTACTTGTTGTTACTATGTTGCTACTAATTGGTTATACGTTACTACTAATGTTTTTACTTTATTGTTTATAATTGTTAGTTTTGTTGTTATAATGGTTGTTACTCTATGTTGTTTCTATGTTGCTACTATGTTGTCTACGTTACTATATGTTGTTTACTATGTTGTTACTATGTTGTTAACTATGTTGTTAACTCGTTGTTACCTACGTTACTACTATGTTTTTACTTTGTTGTTATATGTTGTTACTAATGTGTTTACATGTTTGTTATCTATGTTGGTTATACGTTGTTACTACGTTCCTAACCTGATGTTTTTACTTGTTGTTACTATGTTGTTACTATGTTGTTACTATGTTTGTTTACTATGTTTTACTATGTTGTTACTGATGTTTTTATATGTTTGTTCTATGTTGTACTAGTTGTTCTACGTTAGCTATATGTTTTTACTTTGTTGTTACTAGTTGTTACTCTGTTGTTTAATCATGTTGTTTACTATGTTGCTACTATTTGTTATCTAGTTACTCACTATGTTTTTACTTTGTTGTTACTAATGTTGTTACTCTGTTTGCTACTATGTTGTTACTAGTTTTATATTACTCCTATGTTTTATTTGTTTGTTTACTATTTTACTTGTTTGTTACTATGTTTGTTACTATGTTGTTACTATGTTGTTTACTATGTTTGTTACTATGTTGTTACTATGTTGTTACTATGTTGTTTATGTTTGCTACTATGTTTGTTACTCCGTTATATATGTTCTTACTTTGTTGTTACTATGTTGTTACTACGTTACTTTTGTTGTTAACTATGTTGCTACTATATTGTTACTTACGTTATACTATGTTTTTTAACTTATTGTGTACTACATTGCTTGTTTGTTGTTATATGTTGTTACTATGTTTGCTACTATGTTGTTTACTACGTTATAATGTTTTTACTTTAATTGTTACTACATTGTTTAGTTTGTTGTACTATGTTGTTATATGTTGCTACTATGTTGTTACTACGTTTATACCATGTTTTTACTTTGTTGTTACTATGTTGTTACTAACGTTATTTGTTTTGTTCCTAATGTTGTACTATATTGTTACTACGTTACTACTATGTTTTTACTTTATTGTTATACTTGTTTAGTTTGTTGTTACTTGTTGTTACTATGTTGCTAACTATGTTGTTTATACGTTACTACTATGTTTTTACTTTGTTTGTTACTACATTGTTAGTTTTTGTTGTTACTTTGTTTGTTTAACTATGTTGTTACTTATTGTTTACTATGTTTGTTACAACGTTGGTTAATACGTTTGTTACTACGTTGCTTAGCGTGTAGTTACTATGTTGCTATACGTTGGTTACTCACGTTTTACTGATGTTGTTCTACGTTTGTTACTATGTTGTTACTACGTTGCTAGCGTGTAGTTACGTACGTTTGTTACATATGGTTGTTACTACGTTGTTATATGTTGTTTATACGCCCTCTGCTAGCTCGTGTAGTTTCACTTACTGTTGTTACTCACGTTGTACTATTCGTTTGTTACTACGTTGTTAACTACGTTGTTACTTATGTTGTTACTACGTTGTTACTATGTTGTTATCAGCGGTTGCTAGTGTGTGTGTGTGTGTGTGTGTGTTCACAGTGCTGATGGTGAGGATCATGGCGGCCCGTGATCAGGGCTCCCATGCTGAGGTGGAGGTCAAGGTAAAGAAGGTCCTGTACCACGGCAGCCAGGTGAACATCAAGAAAGGTCACATCACCCTCTACCCAGAATCCTGGACCACCCGAGGGTGCACCTGTCCCCTCCTTAACCCAGGTGAGCTCTTACGTTTTGGCCAGGCAACTGGACCTCGACTGCTTCTTGCCCCAATAGTTATTTTCTCTGACGTCTCTGGATGCATACCTGCCTTGTAGGTAGGTATGCAAACTCTGAACACCTTAAACAGATGGGTAACCCCATATATGGGTAAATAGGCCTCACACTAGACACTTGTACATTAGATACCTCACTAAAACCTTGATCTGTTTCACTATAGCGTTCTATGATTTTTTTAAAAAATTAGCCGGGCTAATACCCCTCTCTATCAGTGTCCATTAAAAGTAAATTGACTGAATAGAAAATGGAATTGACCCTGTTCTCTCTATTCTACTCCCCCAGGATCAGAGTATCTGGTGGGGGGCCACGAGGACCGGAGGWCGGGTCGTCTGCTGGTGAACACCAAGAGCCTGGTCAAACCCTGGAGGCCCAGCCTGGGACGCAAGCTCCTGCACCTCCTCAACAAACACTGTAGCTCCTCCTCCTCCTCTTCCTCTTCAAMGAAGACTGCAGCAGAGAGACTGCAGAATGCAAACGTCTTTAGTCTGCAGAAGAAAGACTAGAGCCATGGAACAAGATGAAGAGAGGGATAGAGAGAGGGGTGGAGAGTTAAAAGTTATCCATGTTTTGGTGGATTGCATGAGAAGGACGATGAGTCGACTATAAAGACGTGTGAGAGTGTATTTTTGGACGAATGTGGGCTGGACATGGGGATACAGCCACAGCTCGGGTAATATGGGGAAAGCAGAACTCTTTTGCCATTCAGGGCCTCATTTGCCTGTTTCATCCACAGACCCACGGAACACATTTCTGAAACGATGACCTACACGGCAGGACCATGATGGATGGTGTTCTGTGCTGAATGGCGCTGTGTGGCTCAGTTGGAAATAGCATGGCGCTGTGTGACTCAGTTGGAAATAGCATGGCGCTGGCAAAACTGAGGTTGTGGGTTCAATTCCTGCAGGGATCATAAACAAAAACATATGCAAAAAAATGTATGCTCTCACTGTATTGCAAGTCACTTTGGTTAAACGCGTGAGTCTGCTTAGTGGTATATATTGGATTATATAATATGATGACAGGCAGCTGCACAGAGACAGAGTACAGACTGTCATCTCCTTTTTTACAGGAAGAGGAAAATAASTTTCCAAAGGGAAGACCAGATATCCTGAYTGAAGGTTTACTGTATGAGGGAGATTGATTGATTGATCTGACTTCACATTCGGACCTTGGATTGTTCCAGTCCCAAAGACATAAGCGCTACTGGGCTGGTGTTTAAATCCACTTTAGATTTGTCTCAGACTATAGTTAAAACMAAGCCAAATATATAGAACCAAAAGGATTTTATTAATGAATGTTTTATCATACTGTCTATCAAATGACCGAGATCTCTATGTTCTATGATTAACCTTCTGATCTAGCCAAGGTTTCATTTTGGAGTCCTGATGTTTGTATCCTCAGTTGTTCCTGGAGTTATTGGCAGTAAACCTGCAGAAGCATCATCGTGTGTGTGTGTGTGCGTGTGTGCGCAAACTTGCTGTCCTTGGCTCGAAGGGACTGAGCAGGCCTTAACAGGTAGTATCTCCTGGAGCGGAAGAAGAGTAGAGAGAGAACAGAAAAGAGAATGTCTGTCRGTCTGTCTAGACCCCTCTGGTACTAAAGCACTGAAGACGCTCAGTTAGAATTGAACTGACTTCACGTCTTCCCTCACTCTCAGTCTGATTTCAATGATATTGTCTACTTACTTACATGGTTTGGTGTCCTCACTTCTATTGCACTCAGGGATGTAGTGGTAAAGAAAACTAAAATAGGTAGGCAACCTGAACACCTAAAACAGACGGGTTACCCCATATAAGGGGTAAATAGGACTCTATTTATTGGGTGTGATCTAATCACATGGTTCACTGCAGCACAAGGAATTAATCCTACAGATCATGTGGCAAAGTCAGGAGATGTCCATGTACTCAGATTTAGAATGGTGAACTGAGTTTGCTTTTATTTATTTAAACGGGCAAGTCAGTTAAGAACAAATTCTTATTTACAATGACAGCCTACCCCAAACAACACTGTGCCAATTGTGCACCACCCTATGGTACTCCCAATCACAGCCAGATGTGATTCAGCCTGGATTTGAACCAGGGACTGTAGTGACACCTCTTGCACTGAGATGCAGTGCTTTAGACCGCTGCACCACTCAGGAGCAC
>NC_036842.1:90368883-90384427 GCF_002910315.2 Salvelinus sp. IW2-2015
TTTACACAGTGAAGGATAAACTCGTTTGTTTTAACACAAGCAAGTAAGATAAACTCGTGGTTTACACATAGGTAGGTAATCGGGTTACCTAAGAAGCTCGTGATTTACACAGGTTAGAAGTAAAACTCGTGTTTACCACAGTAAGGACAAGCTCGTGTTTACACATTAGTGAAGGAGATAACTCGTGGTTTACACAGTGAAGGAATAAACCGTGTTTTACATAGTGAAGGGATAAAACTCATGTTTACATAGTGAAGGATTAACTCATGTTACAATAGTGAAGGATAATAACTCGTGTCGTTTACCTCAGTGTGAAAGGATTATAAACTCGTGTTCACAGTAGGGAATAAACTCAGTGTTATAACACAGTGAGGATAGAACGCTCCCGTGTGTTTTACAACGAGTGAAAGGATAAACTTCGGTGTTTAACACAGTTTTGAGAAATGGTAAACTGCATGTTACAACGAGTGAGGATAACTCCGTGTTTTACAACAGTGACGGATAAACTCATGTTTTACAGAATCTTTACACGTACAACAACATTACAGAATCCCTTCACGCTACAGATACAAGGGTGCTAAACCGAAAAGCATACAAACCTGATAATACAATCCGTGACAACACTTACCCAACACCTACAGCCCGGTACAGGTACAAGAACAGTACAGGTGACAAAATGTTACCAACAAAACATCTACGCAACCTACAACTTACATGTACAATTACACAGTTTACAAACATCAAGTACAGTACATACAACTTTATACAAACAGTACGCCGTACACTACCAAGAACTTTACCATTACAGTTACAAGACGTCAGTACGGAACAAAACACCACATACAGATTACCTACGAGACATGCGTTAACAGTTACACAAGTACAGTACCAAACTACGAGTACAAAGTCGCTTACAGTAACAGCGTACAAGATACATAAGGGTCACGAAGTCGGGTCACTAGTTACAGTTACGGCTACAATTTATACACACAAGGTTACAATTAACCGTGTCTTTCACAGTAGTACATACCCAGTACACTGGCATAATACATAGCATGAAACCTAGCACTTACTTTTTACCACACAGTTACAGTTTACATAAGACCATTACAACAATACAGTTACATTAGCACAACACCATGGTTACGCATAACACAACATAACAACGAGAGACCCATAAACGCGTTTACCAACAGGCAAAAAGGGTACAGGTAATTACAACACGAGTTTATCCTTCACTGTGTAAACACGAGTTTATCCTTCACTGTGTAAACACGAGTTTATCCTTCACTGCAGCGCCGATTCCACTCTGTATCAGGTTGTTAAGGAAGACAGAAAATAACCTCATGTGTGTTTCTCTCATTAGTAAACGACCCAACCATCCATGAATCCCAAAATAAACATGGCGCTACTTAGCTAAGAAAGGAAGGGATGAATTGACGTCACTCTGTCTGATCTGGATCTGAAGCGGCTCAGTACATATTTGACCCAGACCTAGCTTGCTTCCCAAATGGCACCCTATTCCCTACATAGTGCACTACTTTTAACCAGAGCCCTGGTTAAGAATAGGTCTGTGTTGCTGTCTCTAAGGCTGCGTTTACACAGGCAGACCAATTCTAATATTGTTTTTCAGATTTGCTCTGAAAAAGGTCAGCATAGTGGGCTGCCTGTGTCAACGCTGCCTAAGGATTAGCTAGGTCAGTAGCTGCTGGCCTGGCTGAAGAGACACGATGCATTCCTCCACTGTGACATCATCCCAATGCTTCGCCCTTGTCCCAAAMACTTTATTAAAGGAGTTTGCAAGTGGTGAATGGAGCAGAGGTATGAGATCATGAATGAAAGGGGACATATCATCACAATCATATCACCTGTATGTCCTACGTAGCTACATACTGTAAGTATTAGTTGTTATAAAAAAAAATACATATTTTTTTATTTAACTAGGCAAGTCATTTAAGAACATATTCTTATTTTACAATGACGGCCTAAGAACAGTGGGTTAACTGCCTTGTTCAGGGACAGAACAACAGATTTTTACCTTGTCAGCTCAGGGATTCTGATCTAGAAACCTTTCGGTTACCTGCCCAACGCTCTAATCACTAGGCTACCTGATTAGTTTACGTCTTACATTTTCATTAGATTTACATAAATGAGCTACAATTTGCATTTGATGGCGAATGCACAGATATCATGTGGAATCCACGAACTCCACCTTTTAAAGGGACATCTGTATGTCTGTCTATATGTGATACCTGACATGCATGTATGCATTACGTTTAATAAATAAGTCAATGGTTTATGTCCTACGTGTTGTTAGGAATTAGTTTCTGACATGGGTCACTACATCTTTTAAGCTCAATTTGAATGTGCTTTCCTGTTAGTCGTCTTGCCACTGAAACCACTGGAGGCCGTACTTTATGTATGTAATAATATCGCCCTCCTTTGGTTAAAAGTGAGAACAGAACACTTCTACTCAGGAATTTGAATCGTTGGCTTTGGCACGATCACTTTACATTCAAACGTGATGACAATATACAAAAAAACAGGTTTAAGATGTGCAACAATTCAATTTATTTATTTTTGGAAAAAAAATCACCTCAAAATAAATAAGGACAGAGAAACAAAATATATAAATATAAATAATTTCATAGCATTATTATAGTCATATCACAGGTTATTTTCAAGGCATTGAATATGCTTTGAATGATTAAATAATACATTGAGGTGTCCACCCAAAACATAGGGAGTCATTTTGCATATTTCATTTAATTCTAAATAAGCAATACAGGAATCAAGTAAGTATAATAAAGAAAATGACGATTATATTTCTTGCTTTTTATATGCCCTTYTTTATTGGCTTGATCCTTTGAAATAATACTTATATTAATACATAAGTTAAGTAATAATTAACGGTCTCTTGCTAAAACACTTGACGGTAGGTGCAGAAGGTAGGATTCAAGCAACTTAAAATTACATCACAATAATAACGTTGCATAAATGTTATCATCAGTCGAGGACATATTTCAGGGATCGTGTTCATTAGGCACCAAACTGAAAGAAAACGCACYGAAACACAGAAGGACTACGTAGACTTGTCCAATAACAAACGCTATTAAAGGGACATAAACGGGGTGGAATTTGCATGTGGTGAATAGATCAGTGTTATGGCATCCAATGAACATGACCCTGATTTATCTCCTCTCATTCTTCGTCTTCCTGTTCTTCCTGGTTCGAGGCCAGCTGGCCCACGGGAACGTACTCAGTAGTCATCACCCCTGCTCACCACTTCCTTACAGGTGGGCCTGAGAAGGATGGTGTGTTCGTATTGGGCAGTGTAGGAGCCCTTGGTGTCACAGAGTGGCGGGTACGGGTCTATGATGCCCAGGTCACACAGGTTCTTCAGGGCCATCAGGTACTTGCTCTCTCCCTGCCGGTCCAACCAGCGGCGGCAGAACGCCAACGTCCCGAAGTTCTCGTTGATCACGTTGAGCAGATGCTTAGCTCTGGGGAGCCTGTGACAGGGACACACACAGCACAATGGGAGGAGGCGGGGCCACAGAGGGGAGGAGGGGAGAGAGATAAGGATTATGAGAGCAGTGCAGTGGGATAATCCACATTGATCAACATTTATGTAAATATGCCAGATTTAGCCAGCTGGCTAATTTTTGTCTGTAGTTTATGGGTTCACTGTTATATTGGTACAGTAGTATTCAGTTCAGGTGTATACTGTAAGAATCAGCCCGTTGGAAGGGATCGGACTGAACAGGGTCATTCGCCCTCGATCGTCCTCGATGGTGAACAGAATGACATCTACAGTATAGATTTCTACTTAGCATCGATGTTCAGTCTTATCATTCAGCATTAAAATTAGGTGAGGCTCGCACTCAGTGAGCGCCGACCGAACTGAGCGACCGACCTTATTGGCACGTGTCCAACGTTGAAGTTTTTCATGTAATGCGAGCAGTCCATGTCACCATGAACAGCTCCCCTCCCAGTGCTGCCAAACGTCTCGATTGCGTACACCTCACCTTCCTGTGGAGCAGAAGGGTAGAGGAGGACACCGAAAACTCAGCAGATCCTAGAAACAACTGATTGACCGTAATCCCATCTGCAACTTACATAAGACCAAAGTCCTTGAAACTGAAAGCCTTTTATTGGCAGAAGGAAAAAGGGAGAGAAACTCACAGCACTTTTTATGTCATTGAAATCCTTCTGGTAACGAATGTAGATGTTTCGAGATTATATTTTTCCTTTTTACAAGAATAAACATCATAGATGAGCAATTGGTTTTCCAGCCGATTCAATAAATGCTGATGTCATTACAGTAACTTCATCTCTTATAGTGTTCATTACAGTAACTTCATCTCTTAAGCATCGCACTTCATTCAAGATACAACACATCACATACTACTGCTTATAGTCAGTATCATTACGTACTTCATCTGCTTGATAGTGTTTTATACATACGTACTTCAATAACCTTCCATTACTTAGGTTCATTGTACTTCATATTTATGGTGTTCATTACAGGTATTCACTCACATCTTATAGTGTAAACAACAATCCAACTCAAAATATAGCAGTTAGTTAACTTTAGTCTTTGGCATAGCTGTCTAATTCGTACACATCACTATCCAGCGACCTAAACATCTTTAGGTGTTATTAAGTAACTTCATCTTTAGTGTTCATTAAGTAATTCATTCTTATAGTTGTCTTACCACGTATCTCCAGAAACCACATACGTATAAACTCATCGTTCTTCGTGGTTTTTGTCCCTATACGGATGGTATTCATTTTCAATGAGTAAAACAACAATCCTATTAATACTCTTGTTGTTTTTTTTGTTTAAAGAAATAGCCTCGTAGACTTCTTATAATATTATTTTGTTATATAGCTCATTAGTTACAGAAACATTATCATGAACTCCCCTCTCGCCTCTGTGGTATGATTTGTTAGCATGAAACATACCATCGCTAGAATCACATCTATGATTGGTGTTATGACTCTCTATCAGATATCCTAATTTTTTTTTAGTATGTGGTCTTCTATAACATAGACTTAGCATGAGAATATACAAATGCTTATATTTCGGTGATATCTTTTTTGTTACGTAGGGATTATATTACATATATATGAGATAGAGTTGTTCTAACCAGCAAAAATAACAGTTAATAATACTTTTCTTTTTTGGCTTTCTGTTGTTCTAGTGTTCCATGTTTACAGTCATTCAGAAACTCATACTATTATCTTTGCGTGGGTTTGTATCACAGAGTACGCATTTCATATTATTTGTTGTTTTGTAACAGATTAAACGTCCATTTAATTTTTGCGGTGTTTGTCTAAGAACCTCAGACTCACATCCTATAATTTGTTGGTGTATGGGTTTGTTTCTCTCAGATTACCAGTTTATAATAATTTGTTGGGTTATTTCTTTGTTCTATCTAGATAGCCATTTATGTAAGTATTTGTGTTCGTTAAGCTCAGAAAACTTACAGTATTCATATCATTATTATAGTGATATTATTACTAGGGGTAGTTTTTCTATCTGCTCTATCACGTGATATTTGCCTTTACTATGCAGGGTAATGTTGTGGCTTTGCTGTCTGAATTATGAATGGTTATTATAGCAGGTAACAATTCATTATAATATTATTAGGGTGGTTTTGTTTTCTATCAGAACTTCAGAGTCAGGAATTCAAATATCTTTACTAGGGGGTATGGTTATATTTATTGTCTGTGTTGATTCATTGTCATCTACGATACTATGACGTCGAACCAGTCTTATATTTTGTGTTTTGTGATTTCTTACCAGAAGTAACATTTATTATATTCGTTCTTGTCAGCTAGTGATCCTTAGAACTTACAGTATTCTTACTATATTCGTTTTGTTCATAAGCTGGATATTATTAGCAGTAATTGATTTCAATATAACTTTGGGGTGTTTGATCGACTAGTTAAACCATTTAATTATATATTGTGTGGGGGGGGTTTTGTCTACAGAGTAAGCCTCATTAGTATTTGTGTGTCTTTTTTGTGATTCCAGAAACAATTAATACTAATATGGGTGGTGTTGCTAGAGCGAACTATATCCTAGTTCAACATTATAGTTTAATACTGTTGTTCGGTGTATTTTTGTATTACAGAAACGCTATCTATATTTTCGGTTGAATAGAGAAGAGTTTTGTTTCAGAATCATCTATATAATACATTGGTGTTTTGTTCCTTTACAAGAACCCTCATTTATCTTTAATTTGATTGGTGGTTTTTATCAATCAGACATTAGAGTATAATAATATGATTCGGTGTTTCTATGGTCCTTACAGTATCTCTTTATATATAATATTGGTGGTTTTGTTCATCTCGCACCTCTGAAAGCTTTAATCTCATCTTTTTTGTAGATTTAGTTAGGTGTGCGTTCACCAGGAACTTATATATAAAATTGTGGGTTTATATGTCTCTCTCTTTCATAGAAAAGTGTAAATTAGATATACGATTTCTTTATATAGTTTGATGGTTTTTCTGTTTTACCCGACAATTTATCTATATTGTTGTTTTTGTTTCACTAGACCATTAATATATTTTGTGTTTTGTTCCAGAACTGGATCAGAGCACTTATTCTTATTATTGTGGTGGTATATTTAGGGCTTAACCCAGCATCTTATAAATTATTTTGTTCAGTGTTTTGTTCTTCCACGCCTTAAATTAGTAATTTGGTTGCCGGGTTTTTGTTGAGATTGGCCATATATACTAATTGTGGGTGTATTTGTACTCGACAGTTAACCATTTATATTTATTGGATTTGCTTTTTTAATAGTTGTGTTACTAGCAGATTACCTCTAATTAATATATGTTTTAAGTTTGATTCCGAGAATATATTTTTCTTATATTAAGCTTTGTGTTAGGTTTGTTATAGTTACAGAACTCTTTTTATATATTGTGACGTGTTCTGTCAGGGTTTTACAAGAAATCTACAACATGTCATCCTAGATGGTGTATTCATTAACAGAATATTCAATATTTTCGGTAATGTGGTTTGTTTATTAAAGTATAACAGTACATATCTTCATTCATGTAGTATTTTCCATTTATTGTTGGATTTTCTGTTTTTGTGTCATTCTTATATAGAATGGTAAACCTTCACTAACATGTACATTTTTATATAATAGATGTGTTTTATGTTTGTACTGGATCGCTTAACACTCATCATCGTATAGGTGTTCTTAATTCAGAAAACCTCTATAATATTTGTTGTTTGTATGATCCAGAAAGATTCACTATCTATTTATGTGTTTTGGGAGTGTTTTTAGGGTTTTACCTTATTTTCTATAAGATTGTTTCATCATTTTATAGTAATATACTTCTGTTTGGCCTTTGGGTTGTGTCTTACCAGAAAACTCTATATTTTGGTTGTTGTTTTACATAGGGTGTTACATCCCTTACAGTGACTATTTTATATAGGATGTTTGATTGGGGGGTTATGTCTCTAGATTTAATTGGGTGTTATATAATATAGTATATTGCGGTGGTTGTTTATTCTTAGAATCTCTAATAATATTGAGTGTTGAGTGTTTTTGTCTAGCTCCTTTATTCATTGTGTTTGTGTTCTATCCATAGAACTCCCTTGTATATTTGTGTTTGTTTTAGAACACATCTTATTGTTGGTTGTACCTAAGAATCTCAGTGACAGCTCCATTTATAATAATTGTTGGTCTTATTCTTATCAGAAACTCCATCTTTATTTTGGTGGTTGTCTTAAAGAAATTCAGAAACATCTATATATGTGGGTGTTTTTTTTTGTTCCTTACCAGACATTATAATATTGGTTGGTTGTTCAGAAATTATATAATTGTTTGTGTCTAAAAAACATCAGAAACCCAATTTTAATTTGTGGGTTTGTCTCAGACCCATCAAGAAACTCTTTTATTATTGTGGTTGTTCTACAGACCAAGAAACCTCTATAATATTGTTGGTTTGTCTAATCAAGACATCTTATATAATTGCGGGTGGTTTTGTCTACAGAACATCGAACACACCATCTTATTTGTTTTGGTTCTCTCAATTGACTAATCTATATACTTTGTGTTTTGTCTAAAGAAAACATCTATATTATTGGTTTTGTTTTTTGTTTCCTTAAGAACATCTATTTAATTTTGTTGGGTGGTTTTTTTGGTCTGACGAATCTCCATTTCCAGAAATCTATATATTTGGTTGGGTTTTTGTCTCAGAATAGAAACCATCAAATATTGGTGGTTGTCTAAAGAAAACTCATTATATATTGTTTGTTGTTTAACAGCAAATTCTTTATTGTTTTGTTGTTAAACCAGCGAAATTCTTCTTTTATATTTAGTGTTGTGGTGTTGGTATTAATCAGAATCCAGAAACAGTTCTATTCTTGTGGTTTATTTCTTATGATTGGTGTATCCGATACACGGTAATCTATACATTTTGTGGTTAGTTATGTGTTTTGTATCATAGCAACAATTCCGAAACCAATTTAATCTTTTGTGTTTGTCTTACCAGAAACGATGTTAAATTCATTGGTTTGTATGGTCTAGGTTATGATTATTCAGTTAACTAATAGAAACTCCATCCATGATAACGCAGTTTTATTATCTATTTTGTGGTTGTCCTACCAGAAATCTTATAATATTGGTTGGGTTGTCTAACAGAATTATCTCGAATTACAACGGGAGAGAGGAGGTTCTCATTGAGAAGTAGGTGGTTTCTTTGGTAAGAAACACATTAATATAGATGGGTTCTTGGTAGAAAACAATTATAGATGGTGTTTTTCTTTGGGTGGGTTTCTTGGTAGAAACAAATATATAGAAATGGGGTTTTCTTGGTAGACAACAATAATATAGGATGGTGGGTTTCTGGATATAGAGGGTTATTCCTGGATAGTTACCATAAATTTTAAGATTGGGTGTTTGGTTAGAAAACAACACAAAAATTATAATATAGTAGACGGGTGGTCTCATATTGGATTTGGTTTATTCTGGGTATGACATACAAATATATGTAGTACGTTGGGTTTTTGTAGCAAACAATATAGATGGTTTTTTTTGGTAGACACACTAATTAATAGTGGGTTCCTGGTGACAAAAACAATTATAATTTTTGGATTGGTGGTTATTTTTAGTATACTCTTCATCGTCTTTCTATGTGTGATAATTACAGTAACTCTATTCATAGTGGTTCATTACAGAATTTCTAAGTGTTCATCAGTACTATCTCTTATGTTTTCATTAACGTACTCAATCTCGTATAGTTCATACAAGTACTCATTTGTATAGTGTTCATTTACAGTATCCTTCATCTCTTATAGGTGTTTTACGTAACTTCTTTTATGTTTCATTTTACCAGTAATCATCTTCATGGTCATACATCTAATCTCTGTATTTGAATAGTTAACTCCTCTTATGTGTTTATTACAGTAATCCTCTTATGTTGTTATTACAGTACTCTCATCTATAGTGTTCATTACAGTAACTCTCATCTCTTATAGTGTTATTACAGTAACTCTCTCTTATAGTGTTCATTACAGTAACTCCTCTTATAGTGTTCATTACGTAACTCCTCTTATATTGTCATTTACAGTACCTCTTATAGAGTTCATTACAGTAACTCCTCTTATGCTGTTCCTTAACAGTAACTCTCTTATAGTGTTCATTACAGTAACTCTCTTATGTGTTCATTACAGTAACTCTCTTATAGTGTTATTCAATTCATTTTATTTTCATAGTAACTCCATCTCTTATAGTGTTCAATTACAGTAACTCCTTATAGTGTTTCATTACAGTAAACTCTCTTATAGTGCATTCATGTAATCATCTCTTATAGTGTTTTAGTGTTTCATTAAGATGGTAGTCCGACCGTCATGGTGTGGGTAGTCTTAATGGAAGCACATATAGTGGGTGGTGTCAAGGCCTGCTGGTATTATGTGATACTGACCTTCCTCTCTGCTCAGATTATCATCGTGAGAGCAGCCTCGCAGCACACCCTGCTGACACTCTACTCCAGTGAGAGCAGCCTCGCAGCACACCCTGCTGACACTCCAGCAGAACAGAGAGCACTATGATCACACACACACACACATGCTGGCAAGCAAGCCTGCACACACACACACACACAAAGACACACACGCACACACAAACAGGGTAATGGCCCTAACCCAACACCACTCACTCCAGCTAAATATAAAACCTTCTAACCTGGCACATCAGCAACTCCATCCATCGCTTCCTGGCTTAGCTGAAAACCTCAGCAAAACGTACCACTCAGCAGCCCGCCAATTAAAATGTTCAGTTCTGTCCAAACGGAGTTAAGCATTGCAGCTGTGTGTGTCAGGGTGGGTGGTTAAAGCCTGAAACCCCGGATCTGTTTGTGTTGTCTTACCAACTCATGTGGTCATTCTCACACCTTAGGAGTTGGCAAAACAGCACAGACAAATCTGGTACCAGGCTAATTGACCTCTGTGACCTCACCAATATGGTCCTTACCTGGGCAATATACTTAGATCCTCAGGTATCTAGGTATCTCTAAAGATATGTGGCAGGTATCTAGGCAATATCTCCTTTAGTGAGTTAATTGGTCATTAATTGACTTTGAGTGGTGAGAACTCGATGTGTTTAGAGATGTAATTGCTACTTGATTCTTCCGGCTGGTAATGTGCTTATAAGTGTAATAATGTGATTTTAAAGGTGCAATAATGTGGCTAAAAGTGTAATTAAAGAACTGAAGGAGGTGACTAAGGAGGTGTGTGTGTGTGTGTGTGTGTGTGTGTGTGTGTGTGTGTGTGTGTGTGTGTGTGCGTGCGTGCGTGCGTGCGTGCGTGCGTGCGTGCGTGCGTGCGTGCGAGATATTAATCTGAGCTGATCTCGACATCTTGTAACTCTATAGAGATGTTCTCGCTATTACACTTCCTTAAGGGTTTTATTTATACTCTAGGATTTTATTACTTGTATATATAATTAGGATTTTATTACTTGTATATATAATTTCACTTGAACAGAATGAACCTGGAAGAGAGGAGATGTGTACCTTGAGTATGTTGTCGCAGACGTGATGTAAAAAAATAAGAAGAAAAGAAGAAGTTTAACTACATGGTACTGAGGTAACATCTGAAAAGGCCTCTGTTCAAATGAGCGAAAGAAGCCACCAGTCAGTACTCAGTCTTTATTTTTTTAAACCTTTAATTAACTAGGCAAGTCAGTTAAGAACAAATTCTTATTTACAATGACGGCCGACCCCTGGCCAAACCAGGACGACACTGGGTCAATTGTGCGCTGCCCTATGGGACTCCCAATCATGATCGGATGTGATGCAGCCTGGATTCAAACCAAACTCTTACATTGAGATGCATTGTCTTAGACCACTGCGTCACTCGGGAGCCCTAGTCATCAGTCAGTCTCTAGTCAGTCTCCGGTCAGTCGCCAGTCAGTCTCCAGTCAGTCGCCGGTCAGTCTCCAGTCAGTCGCCAGTCAGTCTCCAGTCAGTCTCCGGCGTCAGTCGCCAGTCAGTCGCCAGTCAGTCGCCGTCATCTCCAGTCAGTCTACCAGTCAGTCCCGTCAGTCGCCGCAGTCCAGTCAGTCATCCAGTCAGTTCTCCAGTTCAGGTCAGTCTCCAGTCATTCTCCAGTCAGTCCCAGTCAGTCTCCAGTCAATCGTCAGATGGTTACCCAGACAGTACCCAGACAGAACCCGACAGTACCAGACAGTACCCAGACAGTACCCAGTCAGAACCCAGACAGTACCCGACAGTACCCAGACAGTACCCAGTCAGTATCCAGACAGAACCCAGACAGAACCCAGACAGTACCCAGACAGTATCCAGACAGAACCCAGACAGTACACAGACACAATACTCAGTCAGAACCCAAACAGTACCCAGACAGAACCCAGACAGTACCCAGTCAGAACCAGTCAGAACCCAGACAGAACCCAGACAGAACCCAGACAGAACCCAGACATACCAGTCAGAACCCAGACAGTACCAGCAGTACCCGACAGTACCCAGTCAGAACCCAGACAGTACCCAGTCAGAACCCAGACAGTACCCAGAACAGTCCCAGTCAGAACCCAGTCAGTACTCAGTCAGTACTCAGTCACCAGACAGTACTCAGTCAGTCACCAGTCAATACTCAGTCAGTACCAGTCAGTCACCAGTCAGTCCCACCTCCATTTTTGGTAGCTTCTCCTCCCTTGACGATGGGGACAGTCTTGCCTGCGTGTATCCTGTACTGGCCGATGGAGTGGCCATTTGAGTTTCCTGATGGCTTTACTACATAGGAAGAAAAAAATACATATATATTTATATATATATATATACAGTTGAAGTCAGAAGTTTACATACACCTTAGCCAAATTACATTTTAACTCAGTTTGTCACAATTCCTGACATTTAATCCTAGTAAAAATTCCCTGTCTTAGGTCAGTTAGGATCACCAGTTTATTAAGAATGTGAAATGTCAGAATAATAGTAGAGAGAATGATTTTATTTCAGCTTTATTTATTTCATCACATTCCTAGTGGGTCAGAAGTTTACATACACTCAAGTTTTTAGTATTTACTTAGTATTGGTAGCGTTGCCTTTAAATTGTTTAACTTGGGTCAAACGTTTCGGGTAGCCTTCCACAAGCTTCCCACAATAAGTTGGGTGATTTTGGCCCATTTCTCCTGACAGAGCTGTGTAACTGGTTCAGGTTTGTAGGCCTCTACTCGCACACACTTTTTCAGTTCTGCCCCAAATTTTCTATAGGATTGACTTTGTTGTCCTAATTGCCACAACTTTTGAAGTATGATTGGGTCATTGTCCATTTAGAAGACCCATTTGCGACCAAGCTTTAACTTTCCTGACTGATGTCTTGAGATGTTGCTTCAATATATCCACATCATTTCCTCCCTCATGATGCCATCTATTTTGTGAAGTGCACCAGTCCTCCTGCCAGCAAAGCACCCACCAACATGATGCTTCCACCCCCTTGCTTCACGTTCGGATGGTGTTCTTCGGCTTGCAAGCCTCCCCTTTTTCCTCCAAACATAACGATGGTCATTATGGCCAACAGTTCTATTCTTCTTTCAGACCAGAGGACATTTCTCCAAAAAAGTACGATCTTTGTCCCCATGTGCAGTTGCAAACCGTAGTCTGGCTTTTATGGAGGTTTGGAGCAGTGGCTTTTCCTTGCTGAGAGGCCTTTCAGGTTAATCGATATAGGACTCGTTTTACTGTGGATATAGATACTTTTGTACCGTTTTCGCGGATCTTTCACAAGGTCCTTTTGGTGTTGTTCTGGGATGATTTGCACTTTTCGCACCAAAAGTTACGTTCCATCTCTAGGAGACAGAACGCGTCTCCTTCCTGAGTGGTATGACGGCTGCATGGTCGCATGGTGTTTATACTTGCGTACTATTGTTTGTATAGATGAACGTGGTACCTTCAGGCGTTTGTAAATTGCTCCCAAGGATGAACCAGACTTGTMGAGGTCTACAATTTTTTTTCTGAGGTCTTGGCTGATTTCTTTTGATTTTCCCATGATGTCAAGCAAAGAGGCACTGAGTTTGAAGGTAAGCCTTGAAATACATCCACAGGTACACCTTCAATTGACTCAAATTATGTCAATTAGCCTATCAGAAGCCATTACATAATTTTCTGGAATTTTCTAGGCTGTTTAAAGGCACAGTCAACTTAGCGAATGTAAACTTCTGACCCACTGGAATTGTGATTAAGTGAATTATACGTGAAATAATCTGTCTGTAAACAATTGTTGGAAAAATGACTTGTGTCATGCACAAAGTAGATGTCCTAACCGACTTTCCAAAACTATAGTTTGTTAAACAAGACATTTGTGGAGTGGCTCCAAACTAAGTGTATGTAAACTTCCAACTTCAACTGTACATACACATACTGTAATATATCTATATATACATTGACACAGTAATATATCTATGCGTATATACAGTTGAAGTCAGAAGTTTACATACACTGCTCCAGCTCCTTCAAGTTGGATGGGTTCCGCTGGTTTACAGCAAACTTTAAGTCATACCACAGATTCTCAATTGGATTTCCCCTTAAACCACTCGAGTGTTGCTTTAGCAATATGCTTAGGGTCATTGTCCTACTGGAAGGTGAACCTCCGTCCCAGTCTTAAATCTCTGGAAGACTGAAACAGGTGTCCTTCAAGAATTTCCCTGTATTTAGCGCTATCCATCATTCCTTCAATTCTGACCAGTTTCCCAGTCCCTGCCGATGAAAAGCATCTCGGTGTGATGAGAGGTGTTGGGTGTGCACCAGACATAGCYTTTTCCTTGATGGCCAAAAGCTCAATTTTAGTCTCATCTGACGAGTACCTTCTTCCATATATTTAGGGAGTCTCCCACATACCTTTTGTCGAACACCAAACGGGCTTGCTTATTTTTTTCTTTAAGCAATGGCTTTTTTCTGGCCACTCTTCCGTAAAGCCCAGCTCTGTAGAGTGTACGGCTTAAAGTGGTCCTATGGACAGATACTCCAATCTCCGCTGTGGAGCTTTGCAGCTCCTTCAGGGTTATCTTTGGTCTCTTTGTTGGTCTCTGATTAAGGCCCTCCTTGCCTGGTCCGTGAGTTTTGGTGGGCAGCCCTCTCTTGGCAGATTTGTTGTGGTGCCATATTCTTTCAATTTAAAAAAAATGTAATTATGTGACTTCTGAAGGTAATTGGTTGCACCAGATCTTATTTATGGGCTTCATAGCAAAGGAGGTGAATAAATATGCACACACCACTTTTCTGTTTTTTGTCTTCTTTTTTAACAAGTTATTTTTTATATTTCACTTCACCAATTTGGAATATTTTGTGTATGTCCATTACATGAAATCCAAATAAAAATCTATTTAAATTACAGGTTGTAATGCAACAAAATAGGAAAAACACGCCAAAGGGGGATGAATACTTTTTGCAAGGTGTACAGCGCGGTCCCCCGCTCATCGAGAGGAACCAACTCTTTGCGCACGCAAGCCTGTGTTAATAACATACAGTAAATATATATATTAATTACTACAGAGAGAGAGAGAGAGAGAGAGACAGAGATGACAAAGAGATTAGAGACAAAGAGAGAGAGACAAAGAGAGAGAGACAGAGAGAGAGACAAAGAGAGAAAGACAGAGAGAGAGGCGAAGAGAGAGGACGCATAATAGGAGTACCAAAGAGAGTGAGAGATGAAGCTGATAAACGAGGCAGCTAGGCATTTATGAGACAGGGACAAGAGAGATACGAATAGAGAAAGAGAGGAGGGCACATTGAGCTTTGGGTCCTAGACAACAATCAAAGAGAAGGAGGAGCAGGAAAGAGAATTAGCATATACTGTAGCCATTCACTTGATATACTAAGAGAGAGAGGGTTAAGGAGCAGAGACAGCAACTTGTAGCCATCAACTTTTAGGCAGCAGATAGTTGGATGAATAGAAGGGCACAGAGAACAAACGCCTGCTACAGAGAATTAAGACCAGAGATTGCAAAGAGAGGAGGAGACGAAGGAGGCAGAGAAGAGAAGATGGGGCATCTCCATCTCACAT